>NC_041399.2:99927095-100227095 GCF_900747795.2 Erpetoichthys calabaricus
AAGGACAATTTGTGAGAAATGCAAAAAATGAAAATTTACTTATCAGACCTATCTCCAGTGGTCAGTGTTTACATTTGTACTTTTCATTTTCCTTTCTTACTCTAAGAACAATTGTGAGAAACTGCAAAGAAGAGGAGACCTGATGGCTGAACGAGTTATATTAACATACCAATCAGTGAGCTGCTTCCTTGTTGTGACCCAGTGGCCTAATGGATAAGGCATCAGCCTTCGGAGCTGAGGATTGTGGGTTCGAGTCCCATCTGGGTCAATGAAAGTTGTGTTTTGAAAACACTCTCGAAGCAAAAAATATTACTCGACTATTTAGTCTTCACTCAAAGGCAAACTCCTCTGAGACGTGCTAGTGTTCTCGAGAAAGCTACGTACGTCTTGGCGGGTTAAAGAATGAAAGTAGAAGAGCGCAGTGCTTGACCGGTATTCGACCTCCAAACGGTGAAAGTAGCAAAGAGAAAAATCACTCTTACGACATTTTTAAGGTTTTGCTTTGCAACACTTGAACCTGGTAAGAGATTTTATAAAATATGTTTCCATCCTGCGGAGTACATTCAGATATCATTTCAATCCATAGTCTTACAACTGTGATCCTGTATTACTAATCTGGTGACCTTTAATGGGGCCAATGAAAGGAACACACACATATGTAAACGAGCTCTGGACTTGATCGCACTTAGACCGTAGAACCTCTAATTCCTGAGGCCTTATTTATCCTGTGTGTTCACCATGAGTTGTAATTTACCGAATAGGGAGAATTTTCCAAAAAGAACATTTGCTGACTTTCGTAAATAATCCTCGCCTTCTCCATAATCCATGACAATGGTCTGAGCGATGACCGATGTTGGCAAAAATAGTACACCTTTTTGTTCGCTTGAAAAGTGTGATATGTAAAATTCATTGGTTTGCTCTAGGAGCCGTTTTTGAACAGTTTGCAGCCTGTGAGATCAGAGACGCGGGCCGTAGAATTTTACATGTTCCAGTTAGCATCTGGATGGTTCAGCCATTACTCAGAGTGCTCACAAGCCTGGACTTCATCCTGGGTTGGGGGTTGGGGGGTTGTCCAGTGACAGTGCTACTGAAAGACTCAGGCTGCCAGCCCTAGTTATTGCATTCAACAGTTAACCACTTGGTGGTAACCATTTACTTGCCTTAGGGCCAGCCGGTTTTCTTGTGGACCAGTGGACTAATGGATAAGGCATCAGCCTCCGGAGCTCCGACCCATCTGGGTCGTTTGTGGCTAAAAAAGGAGTCTGCTTCTGCATGTTTCGTTTCAACGGACTTATCAGAATCCAAAATAAACGTTTAAGATTTAGTGCAAAGGAAACTGACCCATTTAAAGAAAAAAAAACAAGAACTTTGTTGCAGGCTGTTCTTTGGATACATTTGCTGCACTCCAATTTCTGAAGGGAAAAACAAACTTGGGCAATTTCAGCCCTTTTTAATGGCTTTTTTCATCCTCCTTAAGGCAGGCTTACTGGAGGTGAGTCTAAGCATGTCCGTCTGTCCTCTTGTATGTTTCTTATTATAAAACAGTGTGAAAGAAGTCTTTCTGATGATGGTGAAAACTCTTGTACGATTGGGCAGAGGTTGATAAATCAACGATGCTATCCCTCTCTCCACTTGTGAGAATGGTATATATTAATTGAGATCTATCTCAAGATATGAGAGGAAAGATTAAAACTGAATAAAACAAATTTCTGTGACCAAAAAAGTAACAACTTCTAAAGTAGGCAACAACGGTGGCAAGCTTTAAGGTACTACAAGGAAGAAACTTGTAAACGGTTTATTGAGGGACATTTACATTTTATGGGTAGAAATTAATTTCCTCAACACATCTGTATCCAGCTACAAGTATAATATTGTCATTAGGATTTTCAAGTGACTTTGGCATGAAAAAATACATTCAAAATAATGTTGCTGCAGAATCAGAGGAAGTTACAGGAAAAGTTTGTTAGTATGTAGCCAGAATAGCTGTGGATGTTCTCTTTGTCGTTGTACCCTAGGTGTATGGGTCCAGTGGCTGTTATTTCAGGCCAAAAGTCGATATGGTAAAACGTTACCTCTGATGGATCTCACAAAGGACAATTTGTGAGAAATGCAAAAAATGAAAATTTACTTATCAGACCTATCTCCAGTGGTCAGTGTTTACATTTGTACTTTTCATTTTCCTTTCTTACTCTAAGAACAATTGTGAGAAACTGCAAAGAAGAGGAGACCTGATGGCTGAACGAGTTATATTAACATACCAATCAGTGAGCTGCTTCCTTGTTGTGACCCAGTGGCCTAATGGATAAGGCATCAGCCTTCGGAGCTGAGAATTGTGGGTTCGAGTCCCATCTGGGTCAATGAAAGTTGTGTTTTGAAAACACTCTCGAAGCAAAAAATATTACTCGACTATTTAGTCTTCACTCAAAGGCAAACTCCTCTGAGACGTGCTAGTGTTCTCGAGAAAGCTACGTACGTCTTGGCGGGTTAAAGAATGAAAGTAGAAGAGCGCAGTGCTTGACCGGTATTCGACCTCCAAACGGTGAAAGTAGCAAAGAGAAAAATCACTCTTACGACATTTTTAAGGTTTTGCTTTGCAACACTTGAACCTGGTAAGAGATTTTATAAAATATGTTTCCATCCTGCGGAGTACATTCAGATATCATTTCAATCCATAGTCTTACAACTGTGATCCTGTATTACTAATCTGGTGACCTTTAATGGGGCCAATGAAAGGAACACACACATATGTAAACGAGCTCTGGACTTGATCGCACTTAGACCGTAGAACCTCTAATTCCTGAGGCCTTATTTATCCTGTGTGTTCACCATGAGTTGTAATTTACCGAATAGGGAGAATTTTCCAAAAAGAACATTTGCTGACTTTCGTAAATAATCCTCGCCTTCTCCATAATCCATGACAATGGTCTGAGCGATGACCGATGTTGGCAAAAATAGTACACCTTTTTGTTCGCTTGAAAAGTGTGATATGTAAAATTCATTGGTTTGCTCTAGGAGCCGTTTTTGAACAGTTTGCAGCCTGTGAGATCAGAGACGCAGGCCGTAGAATTTTACATGTTCCAGTTAGCATCTGGATGGTTCAGCCATTACTCAGAGTGCTCACAAGCCTGGACTTCATCCTGGGTTGGGGGTTGGGGGGTTGTCCAGTGACAGTGCTACTGAAAGACTCAGGCTGCCAGCCCTAGTTATTGCATTCAACAGTTAACCACTTGGTGGTAACCATTTACTTGCCTTAGGGCCAGCCGGTTTTCTTGTGGACCAGTGGACTAATGGATAAGGCATCAGCCTCCGGAGCTCCGACCCATCTGGGTCGTTTGTGGCTAAAAAAGGAGTCTGCTTCTGCATGTTTCGTTTCAACGGACTTATCAGAATCCAAAATAAACGTTTAAGATTTAGTGCAAAGGAAACTGACCCATTTAAAGAAAAAAAACAAGAACTTTGTTGCAGGCTGTTCTTTGGATACATTTGCTGCACTCCAATTTCTGAAGGGAAAAACAAACTTGGGCAATTTCAGCCCTTTTTAATGGCTTTTTTCATCCTCCTTAAGGCAGGCTTACTGGAGGTGAGTCTAAGCATGTCCGTCTGTCCTCTTGTATGTTTCTTATTATAAAACAGTGTGAAAGAAGTCTTTCTGATGATGGTGAAAACTCTTGTACGATTGGGCAGAGGTTGATAAATCAACGATGCTATCCCTCTCTCCACTTGTGAGAATGGTATATATTAATTGAGATCTATCTCAAGATATGAGAGGAAAGATTAAAACTGAATAAAACAAATTTCTGTGACCAAAAAAGTAACAACTTCTAAAGTAGGCAACAACGGTGGCAAGCTTTAAGGTACTACAAGGAAGAAACTTGTAAACGGTTTATTGAGGGACATTTACATTTTATGGGTAGAAATTAATTTCCTCAACACATCTGTATCCAGCTACAAGTATAATATAGTCATTAGGATTTTCAAGTGACTTTGGCATGAAAAAATACATTCAAAATAATGTTGCTGCAGAATCAGAGGAAGTTACAGGAAAAGTTTGTTAGTATGTAGCCAGAATAGCTGTGGATGTTCTCTTTGTCGTTGTACCCTAGGTGTATGGGTCCAGTGGCTGTTATTTCAGGCCAAAAGTCGATATGGTAAAACGTTACCTCTGATGGATCTCACAAAGGACAATTTGTGAGAAATGCAAAAAATGAAAATTTACTTATCAGACCTATCTCCAGTGGTGAGTGTTTACATTTGTACTTTTCATTTTCCTTTCTTACTCTAAGAACAATTGTGAGAAACTGCAAAGAAGAGGAGACCTGATGGCTGAACGAGTTATATTAACATACCAATCAGTGAGCTGCTTCCTTGTTGTGGCCCAGTGGCCTAATGGACAAGGCATCAGCCTCCGGAGCTGGATATTGTGGGTTCAAGTCCCACCTGGATCGTTTGTGGTCAAAAAAGGGGTCTGCTTCTGCATGTTTCTTTTCAACGGACTTATGAGAATCCAAAATAGACGTTTAAGATTTAGTGCAAAGGAAACTGACCCATTTAAAGAAAAAAAACAAGAACTTTGTTGCAGGCTGTTCTTTGGATACATTTGCTGCACTCCAATTTCTGAAGGGAAAAACAAACTTGGGGAATTTCAGCCCTTTTTAATGGCTTTTTTCATCCTCCTTAAGGCAGGCTTACTGGAGGTGAGTCTAAGCATGTCCGTCTGTCCTCTTGTATGTTTCTTATTATAAAACAGTGTGAAAGAAGTCTTTCTGATGAAGGTGAAAACTCTTGTACGATTGGGCAGAGGTTGATAAATCAACGATGCTATCCCTCTCTCCACTTGTGAGAATGGTATATATTAATTGAGATCTATCTCAAGATATGAGAGGAAAGATTAAAACTGAATAAAACAAATTTCTGTGACCAAAAAAGTAACAACTTCTAAAGTAGGCAACAACGGTGGCAAGCTTTAAGGTACTACAAGGAAGAAACTTGTAAACGGTTTATTGAGGGACATTTACATTTTATGGGTAGAAATTAATTTCCTCAACACATCTGTATCCAGCTACAAGTATAATATAGTCATTAGGATTTTCAAGTGACTTTGGCATGAAAAAATACATTCAAAATAATGTTGCTGCAGAATCAGAGGAAGTTACAGGAAAAGTTTGTTAGTATGTAGCCAGAATAGCTGTGGATGTTCTCTTTGTCGTTGTACCCTAGGTGCATGGGTCCAGTGGCTGTTATTTCAGGCCAAAAGTCGATATGGTAAAACGTTACCTCTGCTGGATCTCACAAAGGACAATTTGTGAGAAATGCAAAAAATGAAAATTTACTTATCAGACCTATCTCCAGTCGTCAGTGTTTATATTTGTACTTTTCATTTTCCTTTCTTACTCTAAGAACAATTGTGAGAAACTGCAAAGAAGAGGAGACCTGATGGCTGAACAAGTTATATTAACATACCAATCAGTGAGCTGCTTCCTTGTTGTGACCCAGTGGCCTAATGGATAAGGCATCAGCCTTCGGAGCTGAGGATTGTGGGTTCGAGTCCCATCTGGGTCAATGAAAGTTGTGTTTTGAAAACACTCTCGAAGCAAAAAATATTACTCGACTATTTAGTCTTCACTCAAAGGCAAACTCCTCTGAGACGTGCTAGTGTTCTCGAGAAAGCTACGTACGTCTTGGCGGGTTAAAGAATGAAAGTAGAAGAGCGCAGTGCTTGACCGGTATTCGACCTCCAAACGGTGAAAGTAGCAAAGAGAAAAATCACTCTTACGACATTTTTAAGGTTTTCTTTGCAACACTTGAACCTGGTAAGAGATTTTATAAAATATGTTTCCATCCTGCGGAGTACATTCAGATATCATTTCGATCCATAGTCTTACAACTGTGATCCTGTATTACTAATCTGGTGACCTTTAATGGGGCCAATGAAAGGAACACACACATATGTAAACGAGCTCTGGACTTGATCGCATTTAGACCGTAGAACCTCTAATTCCTGAGGCCTTATTTATCCTGTGTGTTCACCATGAGTTGTAATTTACCGAATAGGGAGAATTTTCCAAAAAGAACATTTGCTGACTTTCGTAAATAATCCTCGCCTTCTCCATAATCCATAACAATGGTCTGAGCGATGACCGATGTTGGCAAAAATAGTACACCTTTTTGTTCGCTTGAAAAGTGTGATATGTAAAATTCATTGGTTTGCTCTAGGAGCCGTTTTTGAACAGTTTGCAGCCTGTGAGATCAGAGACGCAGGCCGTAGAATTTTACATGTTCCAGTTAGCATCTGGATGGTTCAGCCATTACTCAGAATGCTCACAAGCCTGGACTTCATCCTGGGTTGGGGGTTGGGGGGTTGTCCAGTGACAGTGCTACTGAAAGACTCAGGCTGCCAGCCCTAGTTATTGCATTCAACAGTTAACCACTTGGTGGTAACCATTTACTTGCCTTAGGGCCAGCCGGTTTTCTTGTGGACCAGTGGCCTAATGGATAAGGCATCAGCTTCCGGAGCTGGAGATTGTGGGTTCAAGTCCCATCTGGGTCGTTTGTGGCTAAAAAAGGGGTCTGCTTCTGCATGTTTCTTTTCAACGGACTTATGAGAATCCAAAATAGACGTTTAAGATTTAGTGCAAAGGAAACTGACCCATTTAAAGAAAAAAAACAAGAACTTTGTTGCAGGCTGTTCTTTGGATACATTTGCTGCACTCCAATTTCTGAAGGGAAAAACAAACTTGGGCAATTTCAACCCTTTTTAATGGCTTTTTTCATCCTCCTTAAGGCAGGCTTACTGGAGGTGAGTCTAAGCATGTCCGTCTGTCCTCTTGTATGTTTCTTATTATAAAACAGTGTGAAAGAAGTCTTTCTGATGATGGTGAAAACTCTTGTACGATTGGGCAGAGGTTGATAAATCAACGGTGCTATCCCTCTCTCCACTTGTGAGAATGGTATATATTAATTGAGATCTATCTCAAGATATGAGAGGAAAGATTAAAACTGAATAAAACAAATTTCTGTGACCAAAAAAGTAACAACTTCTAAAGTAGGCAACAACGGTGGCAAGCTTTAAGGTACTACAAGGAAGAAACTTGTAAACGGTTTATTGAGGGACATTTACATTTTATGGGTAGAAATTAATTTCCTCAACACATCTGTATCCAGCTACAAGTATAATATAGTCATTAGGATTTTCAAGTGACTTTGGCATGAAAAAATACATTCAAAATAATGTTGCTGCAGAATCAGAGGAAGTTACAGGAAAAGTTTGTTAGTATGTAGCCAGAATAGCTGTGGATGTTCTCTTTGTCGTTGTACCCTAGGTGTATGGGTCCAGTGGCTGTTATTTCAGGCCAAAAGTCGATATGGTAAAACGTTACCTCTGATGGATCTCACAAAGGACAATTTGTGAGAAATGCAAAAAATGAAAATTTACTTATCAGACCTATCTCCAGTGGTGAGTGTTTACATTTGTACTTTTCATTTTCCTTTCTTACTCTAAGAACAATTGTGAGAAACTGCAAAGAAGAGGAGACCTGATGGCTGAACGAGTTATATTAACATACCAATCAGTGAGCTGCTTCCTTGTTGTGACCCAGTGGCCTAATGGATAAGGCATCAGCCTTCGGAGCTGAGGATTGTGGGTTCGAGTCCCATCTGGGTCAATGAAAGTTGTGTTTTGAAAACACTCTCGAAGCAAAAAATATTACTCAACTATTTAGTCTTCACTCAAAGGCAAACTCCTCTGAGACGTGCTAGTGTTCTCGAGAAAGCTACGTACGTCTTGAGATGTAAAAGACAAAGCAGCCAGCAGTTCTCCAACTAGCTTTTTTCCAATTACATCTGTGTGTGTTCATCATGCACGGTTGATTTAATAAAACACTTAATAGAAAAATGTGACAGACTGAAAATGATCTGTTTTAGGCTTCAAATCATTTGGATGATATCCTTGGAAAGGAAAAAAATCTACGATATAAAAGCCTTACATTGCACAGACTAACAAGCCATAAAATTAAATATGTCTGAGATTGGCAATGATTGGTTTCTAATTAAGCAATTGGGTTGAATGAAAACCTGTAGCCACTGCGGCTCACCAGGACCGACATTGCCTACCCCTGTTTTACATCTTATTGCTAATAAGGAGCAATTAAAACACTGAATGCAGCAGTTTAAGATTGAAATAAGCAATTAAGGTTGGAGAACCTTAACAAGCGAGACCACTAAAATGAAGCATTAAAATGTCACTTACGTCTTGGCGGGTTAAAGAATGAAAGTAGAAGAGCGCAGTGCTTGACCGGTATTCGACCTCCAAACGGTGAAAGTAGCAAAGAGAAAAATCACTCTTACGACATTTTTAAGGTTTTGCTTTGCAACACTTGAACCTGGTAAGAGATTTTATAAAATATGTTTCCATCCTGCAGAGTACATTCAGATATCATTTCGATCCATAGTCTTACAACTGTGATCCTGTATTACTAATCTGGTGACCTTTAATGGGGCCACTGAAAGGAACACACACATATGTAAACGAGCTCTGGACTTGATCGCATTTAGACCGTAGAACCTCTAATTCCTGAGGCCTTATTTATCCTGTGTGTTCACCATGAGTTGTAATTTACCGAATAGGGAGAATTTTCCAAAAAGAACATTTGCTGACTTTCGTAAATAATCCTCGCCTTCTCCATAATCCATGACAATGGTCTGAGCGATGACCGATGTTGGCAAAAATAGTACACCTTTTTGTTCGCTTGAAAAGTGTGATATGTAAAATTCATTGGTTTGCTCTAGGAGCCGTTTTTGAACAGTTTGCAGCCTGTGAGATCAGAGACGCGGGCCGTAGAATTTTACACATTCCAGTTAGCATCTGGATGGTTCAGCCATTACTCAGAGTGCTCACAAGCCTGGACTTTATCCTGGGTTGGGGGTGGGGGGTTGTCCAGTGACAGTGCTACTGAAAGACTCAGGCTGCCAGCCCTAGTTATTGCATTCAACAGTTAACCACTTGGTGGTAACCATTTACTTGGCTTAGGGCCAGCTGACTTTCTTGTGGCCCAGTGGCCTAATGGATAAGGCATTAGCCGCTGGAGATTGTGGGTTCAAGTCCCACCTGGGTAGTTTGTGGCTAAAAAAGGGGTCTGCTTCTGCATGTTTCTTTTCACCGGACTTATGAGAATCCAAAATAGACGTTTAAGATTTAGTGCAAAGGAAACTGACCCATTTAAAGAAAAAAAACAAGAACTTTGTTGCAGGCTGTTCTTTGGATACATTTGCTGCACTCCAATTTCTGAAGGGAAAAACAAACTTGGGCAATTTCAGCCCTTTTTAATGGCTTTTTTCATCCTCCTTAAGGCAGGCTTACTGGAGGTGAGTCTAAGCATGTCCGTCTGTCCTCTTGTATGTTTCTTATTATAAAACAGTGTGAAAGAAGTCTTTCTGATGATGGTGAAAACTCTTGTACGATTGGGCAGAGGTTGATAAATCAACGATGCTATCCCTCTCTCCACTTGTGAGAATGGTATATATTAATTGAGATCTATCTCAAGATATGAGAGGAAAGATTAAAACTGAATAAAACAAATTTCTGTGACCAAAAAAGTAACAACTTCTAAAGTAGGCAACAACGGTGGCAAGCTTTAAGGTACTACAAGGAAGAAACTTGTAAACGGTTTATTGAGGGACATTTACATTTTATGGGTAGAAATTAATTTCCTCAACACATCTGTATCCAGCTACAAGTATAATATAGTCATTAGGATTTTCAAGTGACTTTGGCATGAAAAAATACATTCAAAATAATGTTGCTGCAGAATCAGAGGAAGTTACAGGAAAAGTTTGTTAGTATGTAGCCAGAATAGCTGTGGATGTTCTCTTTGTCATTGTACCCTAGGTGTATGGGTCCAGTGGCTGTTATTACAGGCCAAAAGTCGATATGGTAAAACGTTACCTCTGATGGATCTCACAAAGGACAATTTGTGAGAAATGCAAAAAATGAAAATTTACTTATCAGACCTATCTCCAGTGGTGAGTGTTTACATTTGTACTTTTCATTTTCCTTTCTTACTCTAAGAACAATTGTGAGAAACTGCAAAGAAGAGGAGACCTGATGGCTGAATGAGTTATATTAACATACCAATCAGTGAGCTGCTTTCTTGTTGTGACCCAGTGGCCTAATGGATAAGGCATCAGCCTTCGGAGCTGAGGATTGTGGGTTCGAGTCCCATCTGGGTCAAGGAAAGTTGTGTTTTGAAAACACTCTCGAAGCAAAAAATATTACTCGACTATTTAGTCTTCACTCAAAGGCAAACTCCTCTGAGACGTGCTAGTGTTCTCGAGAAAGCTACGTACGTCTTGGCGGGTTAAAGAATGAAAGTAGAAGAGCGCAGTGCTTGACCGGTATTCGACCTCCAAACGGTGAAACTAGCAAAGAGAAAAATCACTCTTACGACATTTTTAAGGTTTTGCTTTGCAACACTTGAACCTGGTAAGAGATTTTATAAAATATGTTTCCATCCTGCGGAGTACATTCAGATATCATTTCGATCCATAGTCTTACAACTGTGATCCTGTATTACTAATCTGGTGACCTTTAATGGGGCCAATGAAAGGAACACACACATATGTAAACGAGCTCTGGACTTGATCGCATTTAGACCGTAGAACCTCTAATTCCTCAGGCCTTATTTATCCTGTGTGTTCACCATGAGTTGTAATTTACCGAATAGGGAGAATTTTCCAAAAAGAACATTTGCTGACTTTCGTAAATAATCCTCGCCTTCTCCATAATCCATGACAGTGGTCTGAGCGATGACCGATGTTGGCAAAAATAGTACACCTTTTTGGTCGCTTGAAAAGTGTGATATGTAAAATTCATTGGTTTGCTCTAGGAGCCATTTTTGAACAGTTTGCAGCCTGTGAGATCAGAGACGCGGGCCGTAGAATTTTACATGTTGCAGTTAGCATCTGGATGGTTCAGCCATTACTCAGAGTGCTCACAAGCCTGGACTTCATCCTGGGTTGGGGGTTGGGGGGTTGTCCAGTGACAGTGCTACTGAAAGACTCAGGCTGCCAGCCCTAGTTATTGCATTCAACAGTTAACCACTTGGTGGTAACCATTTACTTGCCTTAGGGCCAGCCGGTTTTCTTGTGGACCAGTGGCCTAATGGATAAGGCATCAGCCTCCGGAGCTGGAGATTGTGGGTTCAAGTCCCACCTGGGTCGTTTGTGGCTAAAAAAGGAGTCTGCTTCTGCATGTTTCGTTTCAACGGACTTATCAGAATCCAAAATAAACGTTTAAGATTTAGTGCAAAGGAAACTGACCCATTTAAAGAAAAAAAACAAGAACTTTGTTGCAGGCTGTTCTTTGGATACATTTGCTGCACTCCAATTTCGGAAGGGAAAAACAAACTTGGGCAATTTCAGCCCTTTTTAATGGCTTTTTTCATCCTCCTTAAGGCAGGCTTACTGGAGGTGAGTATAAGCATGTCCGTCTGTCCTCTTGTATGTTTCTTATTATAAAACAGTGTGAAAGAAGTCTTTCTGATGATGGTGAAAACTCTTGTACGATCGGGCAGAGGTTGATAAATCAACGATACTATCCCTCTCTGCACTTGTGAGAATGGTATATATTAATTGAGATCTATCTCAAGATATAAGAGGAAAGATTAAAACTGAATAACACAAATTTCTGTGACCAAAAAAGTAACAACTTCTAAAGTAGGCAACAACGGTGGCAAGCTTTAAGGTACTACAAGGAAGAAACTTGTAAACGGTTTATTGAGGGACATTTACATTTTATGGGTAGAAATTAATTTCCTCAACACATCTGTATCCAGCTACAAGTATAATATAGTCATTAGGATTTTCAAGTGACTTTGGCATGAAAAAATACATTCAAAATAATGTTGCTGCAGAATCAGAGGAAGTTACAAGAAAAGTTTGTTAGTATGTAGCCAGAATAGCTGTGGATGTTCTCTTTGTCTTTGTACCCTAGGTGTATGGGTCCAGTGGCTGTTATTTCAGGCCAAAAGTCGATATGGTAAAACGTTACCTCTGATGGATCTCACAAAGGACAATTTGTGAGAAATGCAAAAAATGAAAATTTACTTATCAGACCTATCTCCAGTGGTGAGTGTTTACATTTGTACTTTTCATTTTCCTTTCTTACTCTAAGAACAATTGTGAGAAACTGCAAAGAAGAGGAGACCTGATGGCTGAACGAGTTATATTAACATACCAATCAGTGAGCTGCTTCCTTGTTGTGACCCAGTGGCCTAATGGATAAGGCATCAGCCTTCGGAGCTGAGGATTGTGGGTTTGAGTCCCATCTGGGTCAATGAAAGTTGTGTTTTGAAAACACTCTCGAAGCAAAAAATATTACTCGACTATTTAGTCTTCACTCAAAGGCAAACTCCTCTGAGACGTGCTAGTGTTCTCGAGAAAGCTATGTACGTCTTGGCGGGTTAAAGCAGGGGTAGGCAACGTCGGTCCTGGAGTGCCACAGTATGTGCAGGTTTTTGTTCCAACCCAGTTCCTTAACGAGAACTCAATTATTGCTGATGAAGCACATATTGCTTAAGTGACATTTTAATGCTTCATTTTAGTGGTCTCGCTTGTTAAGGTTCTCCAACCTTA
This sequence comes from Erpetoichthys calabaricus, assembly GCF_900747795.2. NCBI lineage: Eukaryota > Metazoa > Chordata > Cladistia > Polypteriformes > Polypteridae > Erpetoichthys > Erpetoichthys calabaricus. Next base: position 99,939,723 of record NC_041399.2, read on the forward strand.
ATTGCTTATTTCAATCTTAAACTGCTGCATTCAGTGTTTTAATTGCTCCTTATTAGCAATAAGATGTAAAAGACAAAGCAGCCAGCAGTTCTCCAACTAGCTTTTTTCCAATTACATCTGTGTGTGTTCATCATGCACGGTTTGATTTAATAAAACACTTAATAGAAAAATGTGACAGACTGAAAATGATCTGTTTTAGGCTTCAAATCATTTGGATGATATCCTTGGAAAGGAAAAAAATCTACGATATAAAAGCCTTACATTGCACAGACTAACAAGCCATAAAATTAAATAAGGTCTGAGATTGGCAATGATTGGTTTCTAATTAAGCAATTGGGTTGAATGAAAACCTGTAGCCACTGCGGCTCACCAGGACCGACATTGCCTACCCCTGTTTTACATCTTATTGCTAATAAGGAGCAATTAAAACACTGAATGCAGCAGTTTAAGATTGAAATAAGCAATTAAGGTTGGAGAACCTTAACAAGCGAGACCACTAAAATGAAGCATTAAAATGTCACTTAAGCAATATGTGCTTCATCAGCAATAATTGAGTTCTCGTTAAGGAACTGGGTTGGAACAAAAACCTGCACATACTGTGGCACTCCAGGACTGACGTTGCCTACCCCTGGGTTAAAGAATGAAAGTAGAAGAGCGCAGTGCTTGACCGGTATTCGACCTCCAAACGGTGAAAGTAGCAAAGAGAAAAATCACTCTTACGACATATTTAAGGTTTTGCTTTGCAACACTTGAACCTGGTAAGAGATATTATAAAATATTTTTCCATCCTGCGGAGTACATTCAGATATCATTTCGATCCATAGTCTTACAACTGTGATCCTGTATTACTAATCTGGTGACCTTTAATGGGGCCAATGAAAGGAACACACACATATGTAAACGAGCTCTGGACTTGATCGCATTTAGACCGTAGAACCTCTAATTCCTGAGGCCTTATTTATCCTGTGTTTTCACCATGAGTTGTAATTTACCGAATAGGGAGAATTTTCCAAAAAGAACATTTGCTGACTTTCGTAAATAATCCTCGCCTTCTCCATAATCCATGACAATGGTCTGAGCGATGACCGATGTTGGCAAAAATAGTACACCTTTTTGTTCGCTTGAAAAGTGTGATATGTAAAATTCATTGGTTTGCTCTAGGAGCCGTTTTTGAACAGTTTGCAGCCTGTGAGATCAGAGACGCGGGCCGTAGAATTTTACACGTTCCAGTTAGCATCTGGATGGTTCAGCCATTACTCAGAGTGCTCACAAGCCTGGACTTCATCCTGGGTTGGGGGTTGGGGGGTTGTCCAATGACAGTGCTATTGAAATACTCAGGCTGCCAGCCCTAGTTATTGCATTCAACAGTTAACCACTTGGTGGTAAACATTTACTTGGCTTAGGGCAAGCTGGTTTTCTTGTGGACCAGTGGCCAAATGGATAAGGCATCAGCCTCCGGAGCTGGAGATTGTGGGTTCAAGTCCCACCTGGGTCGTTTGTGGCTAAAAAAGGAGTCTGCTTCTGCATGTTTCGTTTCAACGGACTTATGAGAATCCAAAATAAACATTTAAGATTTAGTGCAAAGGAAACTGACCCATTTAAAGAAAAAAAACAAGAACTTTGTTGCAGGCTGTTCTTTGGATACATTTGCTGCACTCCAATTTCTGAAGGGAAAAACAAACTTGGGCAATTTCAGCCCTTTTTAATGGCTTTTTTCATCCTCCTTAAGGCAGGCTTACTGGAGGTGAGTATAAGCATGTCCGTCTGTCCTCTTGTATGTTTCTTATTATAAAACAGTGTGAAAGAAGTCTTTCTGATGATGGTGAAAACTCTTGTACGATCGGGCAGAGGTTGATAAATCAACGATACTATCCCTCTCTGCACTTGTGAGAATGGTATATATTAATTGAGATCTATCTCAAGATATGAGAGGAAAGATTAAAACTGAATAAAACAAATTTCTGTGACCAAAAAAGTAACAACTTCTAAAGTAGGCAACAATGGTGGCAAGCTTTAAGGTACTACAAGGAAGAAACTTGTAAACGGTTTATTGAGGGACATTTACATTTTATGGGTAGAAATTAATTTCCTCAACACATCTGTATCCAGCTACAAGTATAATATAGTCATTAGGATTTTCAAGTGACTTTGGCATGAAAAAATACATTCAAAATAATGTTGCTGCAGAATCAGAGGAAGTTACAAGAAAAGTTTGTTAGTATGTAGCCAGAATAGCTGTGGATGTTCTCTTTGTCTTTGTACCCTAGGTGTATGGGTCCAGTGGCTGTTATTTCAGGCCAAAAGTCGATATGGTAAAACGTTACCTCTGATGGATCTCACAAAGGACAATTTGTGAGAAATGCAAAAAATGAAAATTTACTTATCAGACCTATCTCCAGTGGTGAGTGTTTACATTTGTACTTTTCATTTTCCTTTCTTACTCTAAGAACAATTGTGAGAAACTGCAAAGAAGAGGAGACCTGATGGCTGAATGAGTTATATTAACATACCAATCAGTGAGCTGCTTCCTTGTTGTGACCCAGTGGCCTAATGGATAAGGCATCAGCCTTCGGAGCTGAGGATTGTGGGTTCGAGTCCCATCTGGGTCAATGAAAGTTGTGTTTTGAAAACACTCTCGAAGCAAAAAATATTACTCGACTATTTAGTCTTCACTGAAAGGCAAACTCCTCTGAGACGTGCTAGTGTTCTCGAGAAAGCTATGTACGTCTTGGCGGGGTAAAGAATGAAAGTAGAAGAGCGCAGTGCTTGACCGGTATTCAACCTCCAAACGGTGAAAGTAGCAAAGAGAAAGATCACTCTTACGACATTTTTAAGGTTTTCTTTGCAACACTTGAACCTGGTAAGAGATTTTATAAAATATGTTTCCATCCTGCGGAGTACATTCAGATATCATTTCGATCCATAGTCTTACAACTGTGATCCTGTATTACTAATCTGGTGACCTTTAATGGGACCAATGAAAGGAACACACACATATGTAAACGAGCTCTGGACTTGATCTCATTTAGACCGTAGAACCTCTAATTCCTGAGGCCTTATTTATCTTGTGTGTTTACCATGAGTCGTAATTTAACGAATAGGGAGAATTTTCCAAAAAGAACATTTGCTGACTTTCGTAAATAATCCTCGCCTTCTCCATAATCCATGACAATGGTCTGAGCGATGACCGATGTTGGTATAAATAGCACACCTTTTTGTTCACTTGAAAAGTGTGATATGTAAAATTCATTGGTTTGCTCTAGGAGCCGTTTTTGAACAGTTTGCAGCCTGTGAGATCAGAGACGCGGCCCCTAGAATTTTACACGTTCCAGTTAGCATCTGGATGGTTCAGCCATTACTCAGAGTGCTCACAAGCCTGGACTTCATCCTGGGTTGGGGGTTGGGGGGTTGTCCAGTGAAAGTGCTACTGAAAGACTCAGGCTGCCAGCCCTAGTTATTGCATTCAACAGTTAACCACTTGGTGGTAAACATTTACTTGGCTTAGGGCCAGCTGGTTTTCTCGTGGCCCAGTGGCCTAATAGATAAGGCATCAGCCTCCGGAGCTGGAGATTGTGGGTTCAAGTCCCACCTGGGTCGTTTGTGGCTAAAAAAGGAGTCTGCTTCTGCATGTTTCGTTTCAACGGACTTATGAGAATCCAAATAAACATTTAAGATTTAGTGCAAAGGAAACTGACCCATTTAAAGAAAAAAAACAAGAACTTTGTTGCAGGCTGTTCTTTGGATACATTTGCTGCACTCCAATTTCTGAAGGGAAAAACAAACTTGGGCAATTTCAGCCCTTTTTAATGGCTTTTTTCATCCTCCTTAAGGCAGGCTTACTGGAGGTGAGTCTAAGCATGTCCGTCTGTCCTCTTGTATGTTTCTTATTATAAAACAGTGTGAAAGAAGTCTTTCTGATGATGGTGAAAACTCTTGTACGATCGGGCAGAGGTTGATAAATCAACGATACTATCCCTCTCTGCACTTGTGAGAATGGTATATATTAATTGAGATCTATCTCAAGATATGAGAGGAAAGATTAAAACTGAATAAAACAAATTTCTGTGACCAAAAAAGTAACAACTTCTAAAGTAGGCAACAACGGTGGCAAGCTTTAAGGTACTACAAGGAAGAAACTTGTAAACGGTTTATTGAGGGACATTTACATTTTATGGGTAGAAATTAATTTCCTCAACACATCTGTATCCAGCTACAAGTATAATATAGTCATTAGGATTTTCAAGTGACTTTGGCATGAAAAAATACATTCAAAATAATGTTGCTGCAGAATCAGAGGAAGTTACAAGAAAAGTTTGTTAGTATGTAGCCAGAATAGCTGTGGATGTTCTCTTTGTCTTTGTACCCTAGGTGTATGGGTCCAGTGGCTGTTATTTCAGGCCAAAAGTCGATATGGTAAAACGTTACCTCTGATGGATCTCACAAAGGACAATTTGTGAGAAATGCAAAAAATGAAAATTTACTTATCAGACCTATCTCCAGTGGTGAGTGTTTACATTTGTACTTTTCATTTTCCTTTCTTACTCTAAGAACAATTGTGAGAAACTGCAAAGAAGAGGAGACCTGATGGCTGAATGAGTTATATTAACATACCAATCAGTGAACTGCTTCCTTGTTGTGACCCAGTGGCCTAATGGATAAGGCATCAGCCTTCGGAGTTGAGGATTGTGGGTTCGAGTCCCATCTGGGTCAATGAAAGTTGTGTTTTGAAAACACTCTCGAAGCAAAAAATATTACTCGACTATTTAGTCTTCACTGAAAGGCAAACTCCTCTGAGACGTGCTAGTGTTCTCGAGAAAGCTATGTACGTCTTGGCGGGCTTTTTTCCAATTACATCTGTGTGTGTTCATCATGCACGGTTTGATTTAATAAAACACTTAATAGAAAAATGTGACAGACTGAAAATGATCTGTTTTAGGCTTCAAATCATTTGGATGATATCCTTGGAAAGGAAAAAAATCTACGATATAAAAGCCTTACATTGCACAGACTAACAAGCCATAAAATTAAATAATGTCTGAGATTGGCAATGATTGGTTTCTAATTAAGCAATTGGGTTGAATGAAAACCTGTAGCCACTGCGGCTCACCAGGACCGACATTGCCTACCCCTGTTTTACATCTTATTGCTAATAAGGAGCAATTAAAACACTGAATGCAGCAGTTTAAGATTGAAATAAGCAATTAAGGTTGGAGAACCTTAACAAGCGAGACCACTAAAATGAAGCATTAAAATGTCACTTAAGCAATATGTGCTTCATCAGCAATAATTGAGTTCTCGTTAAGGAACTGGGTTTGGAACAAAAACCTGCACATACTGTGGCACTCCAGGACTGACGTTGCCTACCCCTGGGTTAAAGAATGAAAGTAGAAGAGCGCAGTGCTTGACCGGTATTCAACCTCCAAACGGTGAAAGTAGCAAAGAGAAAGATCACTCTTACGACATTTTTAAGGTTTTCTTTGCAACACTTGAACCTGGTAAGAGATTTTATAAAATATGTTTCCATCCTGCAGAGTACATTCAGATATCATTTCGATCCATAGTCTTACAACTCTGATCCTGTATTACTAATCTGGTGACCTTTAATGGGACCAATGAAAGGAACACACACATATGTAAACGAGCTCTGGACTTGATCTCATTTAGACCGTAGAACCTCTAATTCCTGAGGCCTTATTTATCTTGTGTGTTTACCATGAGTCGTAATTTAACGAATAGGGAGAATTTTCCAAAAAGAACATTTGCTGACTTTCGTAAATAATCCTCGCCTTCTCCATAATCCATGACAATGGTCTGAGCGATAACCGATGTTGGTATAAATAGCACACCTTTTTGTTCACTTGAAAAGTGTGATATGTAAAATTCATTGGTTTGCTCTAGGAGCCGTTTTTGAACAGTTTGCAGCCTGTGAGATCAGAGACGCGGCCCCTAGAATTTTACACGTTCCAGTTAGCATCTGGATGGTTCAGCCATTACTCAGAGTGCTCACAAGCCTGGACTTCATCCTGGGTTGGGGGCTGGGGGGTTGTCCAGTGACAGTGCTACTGAAAGACTCAGGCTGCCAGCCCTAGTTATTGCATTCAACAGTTAACCACTTGGTGGTAAACATTTACTTGGCTTAGGAGCCTGCTGGCTTTTTTGTGGCCCAGTGACCTAATGGACAAGGCATTAGCCTCCCGAGCTGGATATTGTGGGTTCAAGTCCAACCTGGGTCGTTTGTGGCCAAAAAAGGGGTCTGCTTCTGCATGTTTCGTTTCAACGGACTTATGAGAATCCAAAATAAACATTTAAGATTTAGTGCAAAGGAAACTGACCCATTTAAAGAAAAAAAACAAGAACTTTGTTGCAGGCTGTTCTTTGGATACATTTGCTGCACTCCAATTTCTGAAGGGAAAAACATACTTGGGCAATTTCAGCCCTTTTTAATGGCTTTTTTCATCCTCCTTAAGGCAGGCTTACTGGAGGTGAGTATAAGCATGTCCGTCTGTCCTCTTGTATGTTTCTTATTATAAAACAGTGTGAAAGAAGTCTTTCTGATGATGGTGAAAACTCTTGTACGATCGGGCAGAGGTTGATAAATCAACGATACTATCCCTCTCTGCACTTGTGAGAATGGTATATATTAATTGAGATCTATCTCAAGATATGAGAGGAAAGATTAAAACTGAATAAAACAAATTTCTGTGACCAAAAAAGTAACAACTTCTAAAGTAGGCAACAACGGTGGCAAGCTTTAAGGTACTACAAGGAAGAAACTTGTAAACGGTTTATTGAGGGACATTTACATTTTATGGGTAGAAATTAATTTCCTCAACACATCTGTATCCAGCTACAAGTATAATATAGTCATTAGGATTTTCAAGTGACTTTGGCATGAAAAAATACATTCAAAATAATGTTGCTGCAGAATCAGAGGAAGTTACAAGAAAAGTTTGTTAGTATGTAGCCAGAATAGCTGTGGATGTTCTCTTTGTCTTTGTACCCTAGGTGTATGGGTCCAGTGGCTGTTATTTCAGGCCAAAAGTCGATATGGTAAAACGTTACCTCTGATGGATCTCACAAAGGACAATTTGTGAGAAATGCAAAAAATGAAAATTTACTTATCAGACCTATCTCCAGTGGTGAGTGTTTACATTTGTACTTTTCATTTTCCTTTCTTACTCTAAGAACAATTGTGAGAAACTGCAAAGAAGAGGAGACCTGATGGCTGAATGAGTTATATTAACATACCAATCAGTGAGCTGCTTCCTTGTTGTGACCCAGTGGCCTAATGGATAAGGCATCAGCCTTCGGAGCTGAGGATTGTGGGTTCGAGTCCCATCTGGGTCAATGAAAGTTGTGTTTTGAAAACACTCTCGAAGCAAAAAATATTACTCGACTATTTAGTCTTCACTGAAAGGCAAACTCCTCTGAGACGTGCTAGTGTTCTCGAGAAAGCTATGTACGTCTTGGCGGGGTAAAGAATGAAAGTAGAAGAGCGCAGTGCTTGACCGGTATTCAACCTCCAAACGGTGAAAGTAGCAAAGAGAAAGATCACTCTTACGACATTTTTAAGGTTTTCTTTGCAACACTTGAACCTGGTAAGAGATTTTATAAAATATGTTTCCATCCTGCAGAGTACATTCAGATATCATTTCGATCCATAGTCTTACAACTCTGATCCTGTATTACTAATCTGGTGACCTTTAATGGGACCAATGAAAAGAACACACACATATGTAAACGAGCTCTGGACTTGATCGCATTTAGACCGTAGAACCTCTAATTCCTGAGGCCTTATTTATCTTGTGTGTTTACCATGAGTCGTAATTTAACGAATAGGGAGAATTTTCCAAAAAGAACATTTGCTGACTTTCGTAAATAATCCTCGCCTTCTCCATAATCCATGACAATGGTCTGAGCGATAACCGATGTTGGTATAAATAGCACACCTTTTTGTTCACTTGAAAAGTGTGATATGTAAAATTCATTGGTTTGCTCTAGGAGCCGTTTTTGAACAGTTTGCAGCCTGTGAGATCAGAGACGCGGCCCCTAGAATTTTACACGTTCCAGTTAGCATCTGGATGGTTCAGCCATTACTCAGAGTGCTCACAAGCCTGGACTTCATCCTGGGTTGGGGGTTGGGGGGTTGTCCAGTGAAAGTGCTACTGAAAGACTCAGGCTGCCAGCCCTAGTTATTGCATTCAACAGTTAACCACTTGGTGGTAAACATTTACTTGGCTTAGGGCCAGCTGGTTTTCTTGTGGCCCAGTGGCCTAATGGATAAGGCATCAGCCTCCGGAGCTGGAGATTGTGGGTTCAAGTCCCACCTGGGTCGTTTGTGGCTAAAAAAGGAGTCTGCTTCTGCATGTTTCGTTTCAACGGACTTATGAGAATCCAAATAAACATTTAAGATTTAGTGCAAAGGAAACTGACCCATTTAAAGAAAAAAAACAAGAACTTTGTTGCAGGCTGTTCTTTGGATACATTTGCTGCACTCCAATTTCTGAAGGGAAAAACAAACTTGGGCAATTTCAGCCCTTTTTAATGGCTTTTTTCATCCTCCTTAAGGCAGGCTTACTGGAGGTGAGTATAAGCATGTCCGTCTGTCCTCTTGTATGTTTCTTATTATAAAACAGTGTGAAAGAAGTCTTTCTGATGATGGTGAAAACTCTTGTACGATCGGGCAGAGGTTGATAAATCAACGATACTATCCCTCTCTGCACTTGTGAGAATGGTATATATTAATTGAGATCTATCTCAAGATATGAGAGGAAAGATTAAAACTGAATAAAACAAATTTCTGTGACCAAAAAAGTAACAACTTCTAAAGTAGGCAACAACGGTGGCAAGCTTTAAGGTACTACAAGGAAGAAACTTGTAAACGGTTTATTGAGGGACATTTACATTTTATGGGTAGAAATTAATTTCCTCAACACATCTGTATCCAGCTACAAGTATAATATAGTCATTAGGATTTTCAAGTGACTTTGGCATGAAAAAATACATTCAAAATAATGTTGCTGCAGAATCAGAGGAAGTTACAAGAAAAGTTTGTTAGTATGTAGCCAGAATAGCTGTGGATGTTCTCTTTGTCTTTGTACCCTAGGTGTATGGGTCCAGTGGCTGTTATTTCAGGCCAAAAGTCGATATGGTAAAACGTTACCTCTGATGGATCTCACAAAGGACAATTTGTGAGAAATGCAAAAAATGAAAATTTACTTATCAGACCTATCTCCAGTGGTGAGTGTTTACATTTGTACTTTTCATTTTCCTTTCTTACTCTAAGAACAATTGTGAGAAACTGCAAAGAAGAGGAGACCTGATGGCTGAATGAGTTATATTAACATACCAATCAGTGAACTGCTTCCTTGTTGTGACCCAGTGGCCTAATGGATAAGGCATCAGCCTTCGGAGTTGAGGATTGTGGGTTCGAGTCCCATCTGGGTCAATGAAAGTTGTGTTTTGAAAACACTCTCGAAGCAAAAAATATTACTCGACTATTTAGTCTTCACTGAAAGGCAAACTCCTCTGAGACGTGCTAGTGTTCTCGAGAAAGCTATGTACGTCTTGGCGGGGTAAAGAATGAAAGTAGAAGAGCGCAGTGCTTGACCGGTATTCAACCTCCAAACGGTGAAAGTAGCAAAGAGAAAGATCACTCTTACGACATTTTTAAGGTTTTCTTTGCAACACTTGAACCTGGTAAGAGATTTTATAAAATATGTTTCCATCCTGCAGAGTACATTCAGATATCATTTCGATCCATAGTCTTACAACTCTGATCCTGTATTACTAATCTGGTGACCTTTAATGGGACCAATGAAAGGAACACACACATATGTAAACGAGCTCTGGACTTGATCGCATTTAGACCGTAGAACCTCTAATTCCTGAGGCCTTATTTATCTTGTGTGTTTACCATGAGTTGTAATTTAACGAATAGGGAGAATTTTCCAAAAAGAACATTTGCTGACTTTCGTAAATAATCCTCGCCTTCTCCATAATCCATGACAATGGTCTGAGCGATAACCGATGTTGGTATAATTAGCACACCTTTTTGTTCGCTTGAAAAGTGTGATATGTAAAATTCATTGGTTTGCTCTAGGAGCCGTTTTTGAACAGTTTGCAGCCTGTGAGATCAGAGACGCGGGCCCGTAGAATTTTACACGTTCCAGTTAGCATCTGGATGGTTCAGCCATTACTCAGAGTGCTCACAAGCCTGGACTTCATCCTGGGTTGGGGGTTGGGGGGTTGTCCAGTGAAAGTGCTACTGAAAGACTCAGGCTGCCAGCCCTAGTTATTGCATTCAACAGTTAACCACTTGATGGTAACCATTTACTTGGCTTAGGAGCCTGCTGGCTTTTTTGTGGCCCAGTGACCTAATGGACAAGGCATTAGCCTCCCGAGCTGGATATTGTGGGTTCAAGTCCAACCTGGGTCGTTTGTGGCCAAAAAAGGGGTCTGCTTCTGCATGTTTCTTTTCAACGGACTTATGAGAATCCAAAATAGACGTTTAAGATTTAGTGCAAAGGAAACTGACCCATTTAAAGAAAAAAAACAAGAACTTTGTTGCAGGCTGTTCTTTGGATACATTTGCTGCACTCCAATTTCTGAAGGGAAAAACAAACTTGGGCAATTTCAGCCCTTTTTAATGGCTTTTTTCATCCTCCTTAAGGCAGGCTTACTGGAGGTGAGTATAAGCATGTCCGTCTGTCCTCTTGTATGTTTCTTATTATAAAACAGTGTGAAAGAAGTCTTTCTGATGATGGTGAAAACTCTTGTACGATCGGGCAGAGGTTGATAAATCAACGATACTATCCCTCTCTGCACTTGTGAGAATGGTATATATTAATTGAGATCTATCTCAAGATATGAGAGGAAAGATTAAAACTGAATAAAACAAATTTCTGTGACCAAAAAAGTAACAACTTCTAAAGTAGGCAACAACGGTGGCAAGCTTTAAGGTACTACAAGGAAGAAACTTGTAAACGGTTTATTGAGGGACATTTACATGTTATGGGTAGAAATTAATTTCCTCAACACATCTGTATCCAGCTACAAGTATAATATAGTCATTAGGATTTTCAAGTGACTTTGGCATGAAAAAATACATTCAAAATAATGTTGCTGCAGAATCAGAGGAAGTTACAAGAAAAGTTTGTTAGTATGTAGCCAGAATAGCTGTGGATGTTCTCTTTGTCTTTGTACCCTAGGTGTATGGGTCCAGTGGCTGTTATTTCAGGCCAAAAGTCGATATGGTAAAACGTTACCTCTGATGGATCTCACAAAGGACAATTTGTGAGAAATGCAAAAAATGAAAATTTACTTATCAGACCTATCTCCAGTGGTGAGTGTTTACATTTGTACTTTTCATTTTCCTTTCTTACTCTAAGAACAATTGTGAGAAACTGCAAAGAAGAGGAGACCTGATGGCTGAATGAGTTATATTAACATACCAATCAGTGAACTGCTTCCTTGTTGTGACCCAGTGGCCTAATGGATAAGGCATCAGCCTTCGGAGTTGAGGATTGTGGGTTCGAGTCCCATCTGGGTCAATGAAAGTTGTGTTTTGAAAACACTCTCGAAGCAAAAAATATTACTCGACTATTTAGTCTTCACTGAAAGGCAAACTCCTCTGAGACGTGCTAGTGTTCTCGAGAAAGCTATGTACGTCTTGGCGGGGTAAAGAATGAAAGTAGAAGAGCGCAGTGCTTGACCGGTATTCAACCTCCAAACGGTGAAAGTAGCAAAGAGAAAGATCACTCTTACGACATTTTTAAGGTTTTCTTTGCAACACTTGAACCTGGTAAGAGATTTTATAAAATATGTTTCCATCCTGCAGAGTACATTCAGATATCATTTCGATCCATAGTCTTACAACTCTGATCCTGTATTACTAATCTGGTGACCTTTAATAGGACCAATGAAAGGAACACACACATATGTAAACGAGCTCTGGACTTGATCGCATTTAGACCGTAGAACCTCTAATTCCTGAGGCCTTATTTATCTTGTGTGTTTACCATGAGTTGTAATTTAACGAATAGGGAGAATTTTCCAAAAAGAACATTTGCTGACTTTCGTAAATAATCCTCGCCTTCTCCATAATCCATGACAATGGTCTGAGCGATAACCGATGTTGGTATAATTAGCACACCTTTTTGTTCGCTTGAAAAGTGTGATATGTAAAATTCATTGGTTTGCTCTAGGAGCCGTTTTTGAACAGTTTGCAGCCTGTGAGATCAGAGACGCGGCCCCTAGAATTTTACACGTTCCAGTTAGCCTCTGGATGGTTCAGCCATTACTCAGAGTGCTCACAAGCCTGGACTTCATCCTGGGTTGGGGGTTGGGGGGTTATCCAGTGACAGTGCTACTGAAAGACTCAGGCTGCCAGCCCTAGTTATTGCATTCAACAGTTAACCACTTGGTGGTAACCATTTACTTGGCTTAGGAGCCTGCTGGCTTTTTTGTGGCCCAGTGACCTAATGGACAAGGCATTAGCCTCCCGAGCTGGATATTGTGGGTTCAAGTCCAACCTGGGTCGTTTGTGGCCAAAAAAGGGGTCTGCTTCTGCATGTTTCTTTTCAACGGACTTATGAGAATCCAAAATAGACGTTTAAGATTTAGTGCAAAGGAAACTGACCCATTTAAAGAAAAAAAACAAGAACTTTGTTGCAGGCTGTTCTTTGGATACATTTGCTGCACTCCAATTTCTGAAGGGAAAAACAAACTTGGGCAATTTCAGCCCTTTTTAATGGCTTTTTTCATCCTCCTTAAGGCAGGCTTACTGGAGGTGAGTATAAGCATGTCCGTCTGTCCTCTTGTATGTTTCTTATTATAAAACAGTGTGAAAGAAGTCTTTCTGATGATGGTGAAAACTCTTGTACGATCGGGCAGAGGTTGATAAATCAACGATACTATCCCTCTCTGCACTTGTGAGAATGGTATATATTAATTGAGATCTATCTCAAGATATGAGAGGAAAGATTAAAACTGAATAAAACAAATTTCTGTGACCAAAAAAGTAACAACTTCTAAAGTAGGCAACAACGGTGGCAAGCTTTAAGGTACTACAAGGAAGAAACTTGTAAACGGTTTATTGAGGGACATTTACATGTTATGGGTAGAAATTAATTTCCTCAACACATCTGTATCCAGCTACAAGTATAATATAGTCATTAGGATTTTCAAGTGACTTTGGCATGAAAAAATACATTCAAAATAATGTTGCTGCAGAATCAGAGGAAGTTACAAGAAATGTTTGTTAGTATGTAGCCAGAATAGCTGTGGATGTTCTCTTTGTCTTTGTACCCTAGGTGTATGGGTCCAGTGGCTGTTATTTCAGGCCAAAAGTCGATATGGTAAAACGTTACCTCTGATGGATCTCACAAAGGACAATTTGTGAGAAATGCAAAAAATGAAAATTTACTTATCAGACCTATCTCCAGTGGTGAGTGTTTACATTTGTACTTTTCATTTTCCTTTCTTACTCTAAGAACAATTGTGAGAAACTGCAAAGAAGAGGAGACCTGATGGCTGAACGAGTTATATTAGCATACCAATCAGTGAGCTGCTTCCTTGTTGTGACCCAGTGGCCTAATGGATAAGGCATCAGCCTTCTGAGCTGAGGATTGTGGGTTCGAGTCCCATCTGGGTCAATGAAAGTTGTGTTTTGAAAACACTCTCGAAGCAAAAAATATTACTCAACTATTTAGTCTTCACTCAAAGGCAAACTCCTCTGAGACGTGCTAGTGTTCTCGAGAAAGCTACGTACGTCTTGGCGGGTTAAAGAATGAAAGTAGAAGAGCGCAGTGCTTGACCGGTATTCGACCTCCAAACGGTGAAAGTAGCAAAGAGAAAAATCACTCTTACGACATTTTAAAGGTTTTGCTTTGCAACACTTGAACCTGGTAAGAGATTTTATAAAATATGTTTCCATCCTGCGGAGTACATTCAGATATCATTTCGATCCATAGTCTTACAACTGTGATCCTGTATTACTAATCTGGTGACCTTTAATGGGGCCAATGAAAGGAACACACACATATGTAAACGAGCTCTGGACTTGATCGCATTTAGACCGTAGAACCTCTAATTCCTGAGGCCTTATTTATCCTGTGTGTTCACCATGAGTTGTAATTTACCGAATAGGGAGAATTTTCCAAAAAGAACATTTGCTGACTTTCGTAAATAATCCTCGCCTTCTCCATAATCCATGACAATGGTCTGAGCGATGACCGATGTTGGCAAAAATAGTACACCTTTTTGTTCGCTTGAAAAGTGTGATATGTAAAATTCATTGGTTTGCTCTAGGAGCCGTTTTTGAACAGTTTGCAGCCTGTGAGATCAGAGACGCGGGCCGTAGAATTTTACATTTTCCAGTTAGCATCTGGATGGTTCAGCCATTACTCAGAGTGCTCACAAGCCTGGACTTCATCCTGGGTTGGGGGTTGGGGGGTTGTCCAGTGACAGTGCTACTGAAAGACTCAGGCTGCCAGCCCTAGTTATTGCATTCAACAGTTAACCACTTGGTGGTAACCATTTACTTGCCTTAGGGCCAGCTGGTTTTCTCGTGGCCCAGTGGCCTAATGGATAAGGCATCAGCCTCCGGAGCTGGAGATTGTGGGTTCAAGTCCCACCTGGGTCGTTTGTGGCTAAAAAAGGAGTCTGCTTCTGCATGTTTCGTTTCAACGGACTTATGAGAATCCAAATAAACATTTAAGATTTAGTGCAAAGGAAACTGACCCATTTAAAGAAAAAAAACAAGAACTTTGTTGCAGGCTGTTCTTTGGATACATTTGCTGCACTCCAATTTCTGAAGGGAAAAACAAACTTGGGCAATTTCAGCCCTTTTTAATGGCTTTTTTCATCCTCCTTAAGGCAGGCTTACTGGAGGTGAGTATAAGCATGTCCGTCTGTCCTCTTGTATGTTTCTTATTATAAAACAGTGTGAAAGAAGTCTTTCTGATGATGGTGAAAACTCTTGTACGATCGGGCAGAGGTTGATAAATCAACGATACTATCCCTCTCTGCACTTGTGAGAATGGTATATATTAATTGAGATCTATCTCAAGATATGAGAGGAAAGATTAAAACTGAATAAAACAAATTTCTGTGACCAAAAAAGTAACAACTTCTAAAGTAGGCAACAACGGTGGCAAGCTTTAAGGTACTACAAGGAAGAAACTTGTAAACGGTTTATTGAGGGACATTTACATTTTATGGGTAGAAATTAATTTCCTCAACACATCTGTATCCAGCTACAAGTATAATATAGTCATTAGGATTTTCAAGTGACTTTGGCATGAAAAAATACATTCAAAATAATGTTGCTGCAGAATCAGAGGAAGTTACAAGAAAAGTTTGTTAGTATGTAGCCAGAATAGCTGTGGATGTTCTCTTTGTCTTTGTACCCTAGGTGTATGGGTCCAGTGGCTGTTATTTCAGGCCAAAAGTCGATATGGTAAAACGTTACCTCTGATGGATCTCACAAAGGACAATTTGTGAGAAATGCAAAAAATGAAAATTTACTTATCAGACCTATCTCCAGTGGTGAGTGTTTACATTTGTACTTTTCATTTTCCTTTCTTACTCTAAGAACAATTGTGAGAAACTGCAAAGAAGAGGAGACCTGATGGCTGAATGAGTTATATTAACATACCAATCAGTGAGCTGCTTCCTTGTTGTGACCCAGTGGCCTAATGGATAAGGCATCAGCCTTCGGAGCTGAGGATTGTGGGTTCGAGTCCCATCTGGGTCAATGAAAGATGTGTTTTGAAAACACTCTCGAAGCAAAAAATATTACTCGACTATTTAGTCTTCACTGAAAGGCAAACTCCTCTGAGACGTGCTAGTGTTCTCGAGAAAGCTATGTTCGTCTTGGCGGGGTAAAGAATGAAAGTAGAAGAGCGCAGTGCTTGACCGGTATTCAACCTCCAAACGGTGAAAGTAGCAAAGAGAAAGATCACTCTTACGACATTTTTAAGGTTTTCTTTGCAACACTTGAACCTGGTAAGAGATTTTATAAAATATGTTTCCATCCTGCAGAGTACATTCAGATATCATTTCGATCCATAGTCTTACAACTCTGATCCTGTATTACTAATCTGGTGACCTTTAATGGGACCAATGAAAGGAACACACACATATGTAAACGAGCTCTGGACTTGATCGCATTTAGACCGTAGAACCTCTAATTCCTGAGGCCTTATTTATCTTGTGTGTTTACCATGAGTTGTAATTTAACGAATAGGGAGAATTTTCCAAAAAGAACATTTGCTGACTTTCGTAAATAATCCTCGCCTTCTCCATAATCCATGACAATGGTCTGAGTAATAACCGATGTTGGTATAAATAGCACACCTTTTTGTTCGCTTGAAAAGTGTGATATGTAAAATTCATTGGTTTGCTCTAGGAGCCGTTTTTGAACAGTTTGCAGCCTGTGAGATCAGAGACACGGCCCCTAGAATTTTACACGTTCCAGTTAGCATCTGGATGGTTCAGCCATTACTCAGAGTGCTCACAAGCCTGGACTTCATCCTGGGTTGGGGGTTGGGGGGTTGTCCAGTGACAGTGCTACTGCAAGACTCAGGCTGCCAGCCCTAGTTATTGCATTCAACAGTTAACCACTTGGTGGTAACCATTTACTTGGCTTAGGGCCAGCTGGTTTTCTTGTGGCCCAGTGGCCTAATGGATAAGGCATCAGCCGCTGGAGCTCGAGATTGTGGGTTCAAGTCCCACGTGGGTTGTTTGTGACTAAAAAAGGAGTCTGCTTCTGCATGTTTCTTTTCAACGGACTTATGAGAATCCAAAATAAACGTTTAAGATTTAGTGCAAAGGAAACTGACCCATTTAAAGAAAAAAAACAAGAACTTTGTTGCAGGCAGTTCTTTGGATACATTTGCTGCACTCCAATTTCTGAAGGGAAAAAGAAACTTGGGCAATTTCAGCCCTTTTTAATGGCTTTTTTCATCCTCCTTAAGGCAGGCTTACTGGAGGTGAGTCTAAGCATGTCCGTCTGTCCTCTTGTATGTTTCTTATTATAAAACAGTGTGAAAGAAGTCTTTCTGATGATGGTGAAAACTCTTGTACGATCGGGCAGAGGTTGATAAATCAACGATGCTATCCCTCTCTCCACTTGTGAGAATGGTATATATTAATTGAGATCTATCTCAAGATATGAGAGGAAAGATTAAAACTGAATAAAACAAATTTCTGTGACCAAAAAAGTAACAACTTCTAAAGTAGGCAATAACGGTGGCAAGCTTTAAGGTACTACAAGGAAGAAACTTGTAAACGGTTTATTGAGGGACATTTACATTTTATGGGTAGAAATTAATTTCCTCAACACATCTGTATCCAGCTACAAGTATAATATAGTCATTAGGATTTTCAAGTGACTTTGGTATGAAAAAATACATTCAAAATAATGTTGCTGCAGAATCAGAGGAAGTTACAGGAATGGTTTGTTAGTATGTAGCCAGAATAGCTGTGGATGTTCTCTTTGTCGTTGTACCCTAGGTGTATGGGTCCAGTGGCTAATATTTCAGGCCAAAAGTCGATATGGTAAAATGTTGCCTCTGATGGATCTCACAAAGGACAATTTGTGAGAAATGCAAAAAATGAAAATTTTCTTATCAGACCTATCTCCAGTGGTGAGTGTTTACATTTGTACTTTTCATTTTCCTTTCTTACTCTAAGAACAATTGTGAGAAACTGCAAAGAAGAGGGGACCTGATTGCTGAATGAGTTAAATTAACATACCAATCAGTGAGCTGCATCTTTGTTGTGGCCTAATGGATAAGGCATCAGCCTTTGGAGCTGAGCATTGTGGGTTCAAGTCTCATCTGGGTCAATGTAAGTTGTCTTTTGAAAACACTCTCGAAGCAATCTTTGTAGACTTGGAACACACATGAAATGCATGTATGCCAAATAACAATATACTGTATTATTTACCCTATACTTCTTCAGGCAACTTACAAGCAGATAAGGAGCCTTGGCTTTAGGTGGGAGAACTTTTTGCCCGAGTTAATATCTGTTAAGATCGGGATGGGATAGCAGGCTGCTTGCATACAGTTTTTCTTAAAGCTTCAGGGATTCTAGTGTTAACATAATGAGTTAAGGGTTAATTGTATCTATGACATACAAAGATACGAGTATTTACACACACTTATCTTTGCTGACAGAAAAATGTATGATTGGTTTGTGTGTTACATTATTTTACTGTAGGCAGAGCAAGCAGGCGCATAAAAACGTAAGCAAAAAAAAAAACAAAAACTGAGCAGCAGGCAGTTTTTTGTATTCACTTGTTGCAATCCAGTATCTGAAGATTAAAGCAAACTTTGGGAATTTCAGCGCTTTTCATTGGCTTTTTTTGTACTACTACAGACAGGCATACAAAAGATGAACCTAACCATCTGTCCTCTTGTATGTTTCTTATAATATAAAACAGTGTAAAAGAAGTCTTATGATAATAGTAAAAACTCTTATATAATTTGGCAAATGCTGATAAATCAATGAAGCTTTCCCTTTCTCCACTTATGATAGTGGTATATATTAATTGAGATCTACCTCAAGATATGAGAAGAAAGATTAAAATTGAATAAACAAATTTTCGGTGCAAATAAAAAGTAACAACATCTAAAGCAGGCAACAGCGGCAACAAGCTTTACGTTACTACAAGGAAGAAACTTGTAAGCAGTGTGGTGGATTGCCGGCTTTCTATTCCGGCTCTCATCCCCAGGCCGCCAGGAGGAGCTCTCCCAACAGCGTGAACGTCCCCCTAGTTCCAGCAGGGCCTCATGGACTATGTAGTTTTTACACGCAGCCCTGCTGGATACCTTGGGGGCCACCAGGAGTCGCTATAGGGGGACTTGGAGGCTCGTATGTGCCCTATAACCCGGGAGTACATCATCGTCATGTGACAGGAAGAAACGACGTACTCCCGGGTTGAAGAAAAGGACTGTTTACCCTGACCCGGAATGAATAAGGAACTGTGGACTGTTGGACAGGAAAACCTCCGGGTCAGGGTGTATAAAAGGACTGTGGGAAAGCCCAGACACTGAGCTGAGCTGGGAGGTAGGAGTGCGAAGTTTCTGGGCGAGGAGGAAAGAGTATTAATTGTTAGTGATTGTGATTTATGAATAGTGTGGAGTGGAGGGTGCTTTGTGCACTGTACAAGAGTACAATAAAAGAGTCTTGTGCTTTTACATCGTGTTTGGAGTGGTACATGAGGGTCCGAGAGGTGGACAAAGGGCATATCTGCGACAACAGTCTTCTTAGGCGTATTTACATTTTAGGTGTAGAAATTTGTTTAATTATCACCAATGTGACTAACTACAAGAAAATCATATTAATTAGGATTTTGGTGACAAAAATATGTGCAAAATAATGTTGTTGCAGAATCATAGTAATCTACAAGAAAAGTTTGTTCGTATGTAGATAGAATAACTTTGGATGTTGTCTTTGTACCCAAAACTTTTGTTAGTAGTACTTAATAAAACAGGTTTGTATTGAGTAGGTTTTCAATGTAATCACTGGGTTATTTTACTATTTTGATTAATTTATTACATATAGTTTTTTAAAGCAATATTCCCAATTGACAAAGGCAGTGCTTTGTGCAGAAATAAATTATAATACAGTATATCCATATAACTTCATTTTCCTGACTCGATTACCTGAGGGAGGGTCACAGTACAGGTATAGGCTATTCCAGCAGGCCCCAGATGCAAGGCAGTCCATCACAGAGCTAACACACACATAAACACTATAGCACCAATTTAGATTAGATCAGATAAACCTTATTAATCCCATGGGGAAATTAAAATGCATAAAGCAGCAGAAACATAAAAAATAAGAATACATAATCACAGGTCAGATAGTACATCCAAACAATCAATTAAAAAATTAAATATAAATCAACTTAATGAGCACATCAGATGAAAGCTTTGAATTGCCTTATAGGAGTGGGAAGAAGAGACCCCCCTGAGGTGTTTCTTAGCACACCATGGTGGAATGAACCTGTGGCTAAAATTGCTCCAAAAAAGCACCTGCTGGAGGGGATTTTCAATGATGGCATCCAATTTTGCTATTATCTTTTTTTCTAAAGCAGCTTCTTGTATGTGTAGGGTTCAACCTGTGATGGAGCAGGCTTTGTTGCTAAATTTGATCAGGTATAGTGATTCTTTTGTGCTCAGGTTGCTTCCCCAGATGACTGCAGCATAGAACACCACACTGGCTATTATGGACTAGCAGAACATTTTCAGCAGCTTGCTGCAAACCTCAAAAGAGCCGAGTCTTCTTAGCAAGTACAATCTGCTCTGGCCCTTCTTGTACAGCACCACTGTGTTGTCAGTTTGTTGTTAATGTGAACCCCCAGATACTTGTAACTCAGAACCACTTCCATGTCCTCCTTCTGAATGATGATTGGTCTCAGATGCTTCATGGCAAGGGGAAATCTACCCCCAGTTCATTTATCCTGCTGATGTTGATTTTCAGGTTGTTGTCTCTGCAACCCAAGTCAAAGTCCTCATTAATGCTGCCTATAATGGATGAGTCACCTGAAAATTTCTGTAGATTGTAAGCGCTGGTACTGTGCTGGAAGTTTATTGCTGATTATCTTTCAAGTGTCAGGTTGATTTCCAACTTCAGTTGCTGGAGATACTAATCTAAAAGAAGGGAAAAAAAACCACAGTAACACATGTAAAACCAAATTTGAAACAATGGTAACAGATTTATTGACCTCACATAACAACCTAGTGCAACCTATCCAAGTTCACAAAAAAAGTGAAATGGGCTGGCTGAACAAGGGCCTCTATATTATATCTGATCACATTTGCCCTAATAAATCAGTAACCTCTGTATACTCACTAAAAATCAGCATAAGCAGTAACATTCTCCGCATTTCAATGTGCACTAACGTATAACAATTTTGACAAATAGAACATCTGACATGATGTACTGAAGCGAAGTGTAAGAGGGAGAAGTGCGATTGTAGTTGGTTAGGTTTGAAACAAAAATAGGAAAAATATATGCAAAGGCAATAAGTACTGTAACTTGATTATCTCTATGAAAACTATTAATAACCTTGAACCATAGAAGTCATTAAAAAAACCTAAGTTTTTAGTTTTTAACCTTGTTCTTAGGAACATTAGACAGAACGTTTATTAAATGTTTTTCTGTTAAACTCAGCTCTAACCTGTGCAGTATGATTTGAGTCTTTACAGCTATCAATATTTAGAAGGAGAAACTGGAAAGGTTATGGTATATTGCATTAGGGCCAAGTTCACCTCAAAACAGGAAGTTCCTGATAATTTTCTGCACAGTTTCAGCAGGTCACATTTGAACCAAGTCTTGACTATAAGCACACCAGCTAATTTTTTAGCAGTTCAATCAACATATTGACTCTGTGTTGAGTCCAGATTAAAAAAGACATTGCCTGACTAGCCAGACAGTAAAATACACTTGGGCCTCATCTGGGCAAATTTCCTCAAGCAAGATCCTAATCAGTTGGCCCAATAATATATATAAAACAAATTCATACGGTATCATTTGTGTCCTCTGGACACTTTTTCTTTGTGTGAGTAACAGCTGACATAATAAATATACATAATAAATCAACAGATAGTAAAACTTTATTGACTGACTAGGCACTATGTAAACTGTACAGACAAGTTTTGACTGCAAGTCACACTCTAGTGCAGTTATACACAGATGCATACATTTCCCAAGATGCAAGTGTATTCTTTCTTTAAAACGATCATGAAACAATAAGATTCATGAAATTAGTTTCTAGAACTAATGTTGCAAAAATGAAGTTCACTTTGTTATATTTTTTTTCTTTTTGAAGAATTGTCTGTGGATTTTGGGGTGATTATGTGCATAACATGTTAAAACCCTAAGTTACTTAACAGTCTAAAAATAGAGTTTTAGTGCAGTGTCAAGTTCAGTGGCCTAGAACAGTGGCTCCCATCCCATCCCATTCAGGGTTATGAAAAAAAGAATGGCATATAAACGCACAGGTTTTCATCCTTATTTCACCTTAAGAAATGCACATGTTTACCTTGCTTATAAGTGTGAGGAGACTGTGAGATGTAGTCTGAACACCATCAGACAGACACCGGCAGTTCTATAAAACACATGTTTATTTTATGCAAAAGTACAACACACACCCCTACACCAGTCACCCTTACACGGGCCTTTATACGTCCCTGGGCCGCCTTTCTTACTCACTCTTTGAGCTTCATCCTCTTCCACCCGACTCTGGCCTCTCGACTGTAGGAAGGCGGCCCCTTTTATATTCACCCGGATGTACTCCAGGTGCTCCCTGACGTCCTTCCGGCGGCACTTCCTGGTGTGGCGGAAGTGCCGCATGAGCACCCAGAAGCTCTCCGGGTGTCCCTGGAAGTTCCTCCACCAGCACTCCCAGGTGTGGCAGAAGTGCAGATATCCCAGGCTCTCTGAAACTTGGGGCACTCCCTGGCGGTGGCCACGGGCCCCAGTGGGAGTGAACCTCCATGCTCCGTTCTCGTGGCCCCCACACTAACCAGGACGGTTGCCCTCTCGTGGACTGGGGAATGTATAGTCCACCTCCTGGTCCTTCTAGGCGTCCCGGCTGGGCATGACCCCCGCCTCTGGAGTGAACTTGCTCAGTAACATAGCCCTCTACAGGCTCAGCTATCTTGGCTTTGAGAACATTTGAGTTTTATCGTGACAGTAGCAAGGCTGACCTCTCTACCGAAGTGCTTGTTGAACAAGAGAATATTAAAGTGGGCACTTCAACCAGCAGTTCAGTTAGTCAAGTTTGGTGTGAACAATGAAACCCCAGTGTATAATGTGTGGGGTAGTATTACCCAACAGCAGTATGAAACCATCTTTATTGATGCAGCATTTACAAACAAAACACACCAGCTATTAAAGTAAGGAAAGCATTTTTTGGCACCTAGAATGTGACATCATACTTTTCATCAGCTAACAAAGATAATGAAAATGCAGCCTTGTTCCATATTACTTATTGTATTGCTAAATGTAGCAAAAAACATATTATAACTGAGAATTATATTTCTCCTGTTCTGTTTATGCTTTCAAACAATCTAGTTTCTGAAAGTATTCAGGATATGTCTGATGATGTTGAAGAGAAAATAATAGGTAGAATTAAAAATAGTAAATATTTTGATATTCAAGTTGACAAAAGCTCAGATCTAGCAAATTTTGCTTTTTTGCTTGTTATTGTGAGGTATTTGAAAGAAAGTGAGGTTGAAGAAAACCTTTTTGTCTTGCTCTGCTCTGTCAGAGCACGAAGAGGTGAGGATATATTTAATGGTACTGACTACCATTTAAAAGTAAAGGACATTAATTGGTGTAATTGCTGTGGACTATGCACTGATAGAGGCAAGTCTATGTCAGGTTGTTACTTTGGTCTTCATGCTCATGTCATGAAGGTAGCCACCAATTTAACCTGGGAACACTGCAGCACCCACAGGCAAAGCCTTATATCTAAGCTCCTGCCTGGTGAATTAAAAGTCGGTCTTGTTGAAATTGTGACTGTGGTTAATTTTATAAAGTCAAAGACCACAATATTTTCAAAGTAAACATTTTGATGATGATGATTGAGAAGTACTTCCTATAGTCTAGAGATGAGAACAACTGCTTTGCATATTCCATGGAAGAAGAAAATTTATAAGCAGCCAGATTATCAATTGGTGAAAAAGAGAAGCTGATTGAACTTTCAACTGATACTACTTTAAGAGCTGAATTCAAAAGAAACTTCCAAGTTAGTTTTGGGCAAACATCAGCAGAGAATATGAACAGCAGACTGACAAAGCACTAAGTTTCTGTTGCCATTTACAAATACGGTGCTGGTGGAGAGGGCTATTTCTTCTTATAGTATACCCAAACTATACTAAAAAATAAATACTGTAGTAAGCTGAATGCAAGTCCAGATTTCAGTCTATATCTTAAATCACTTGACCCGGATTTCAAAAAACTATGTGCTTCGCCTCAAAACAGGCTCAGGGATTGTACTGAACATTTCAATTTCAATTTCAAAAAAAGTGCTTATAATTATTAATAAATGTTCATTTTTATTGTAAATTTTCATTTTTGAATGTATAACTTTATGTATTATTTGTTTACCTTATTAAAATGTTTTGTAATCCCATTATTGGCCCATTTATTTCCTGTTACAATGTATAAATTTTAAATAACAACAAATATTTTACCAGTATTAAGAGTACAATTTATAGAAATGGGCTGCCAAGGCCACAAGTGAAAAAAGTTTGGTAATCACTAGCCTTGAGGAAAGAGACTGAAAATGCTCCTGCAAATGTTTCGATTTAGTAATAAGTACTGTAATGTGCAAGTTAAATCTGTTATTATTTCACCACCAAAAAAAAATGTCAGCATCTGGGTAGATTTTAGGGGAACCGTTCAAGTCAATATACGAAGGGCAGTCGCCCCCATTGTATGAGCTATATTTTTAAAACCATCACTAGTGTAAATTTTGCACAATTCAGCCAGTAACATTGTACATAAAACCATGGCTCACAGCATATAAAATATCTGTCATATGTGGGCTCCTTTCTAATGTTTTAAAATATTTCTACATCAGTTTAAGAGATGATATAATATATGTATTTATTATTTTGTTAACAGCTAACAATTGATACAAGTAATGAACTGGAATCTATTTTTTTAAATTAAAAAAATTATAAATATTTAGACATTTATAATTGTCCTTCAGATAACAGGCAAGAACTTGTGGAAAAAATCTGCTACAAGGGCACAAGTTGGAGGATATTTTAGAAATCATGTGAAGAGGTTATAGAAACAAGATGTCAAAATTATTTTCTTCAAATCTAGAGGAAGAAGTCAGTACACGTTTAATAAAAATTTTACTTTGATTTTTGAGATAAACAACTTTTTCTTATTAATAGCAAGAGGCACTAGTGATAGTTAAAGAAATATTTCTGAATCTTGCAAAACAACAAACAGAATGGACAGGCCCATATTTTGGAAAATCTGAGACAAAACCAAAAAGACTGACAATGATTCAAGGTCCACTGGATATGAAGACACCGTGTAGGTTTCCACAGTTTTCCTGCATTCAGAAATACAGACACTAAAAAACTGGCATCTAAAACAAAATGTCATTCAAACATTAAAAAGTAAAAAATGTGGACAAATATACTTCACCTTTTTACTATACAGTATGTTCTCTTAGGGTTTAAAGACTCTTTGAGTATTTTTTCCTTCAGTCTCATCATGGGAAACTAAAGTTAAGACAATTTTTGACAACATTTTCAGGACATCCAAATGAAAGTGGACATGTTTCAGGATGGTTGCTGTGGAACAATGTATAATAAAAAAGTATAATTTTCATTCTGTAATTAATATGACATAGTGGTCCATGAGGCACAGCTTCACCACGTCTTTGTTATTCAAGTGCAGTTGATTTGCCGACTGCAGACATTTTATTATTTTTCTAGATTTACTAAAGATAATCTTTGGAATCAAACATCAAAGGGCAGTCATTCCATTGGAGCATCAAGTTACCAGGATCACCTTTGTAGCTTTCATCCTGCTGTTCACCACCAAATGGGACAACAAATGAAGATTTCAATGACTTGAGTACCACAAATGAAAGTACAGGTGAAAGGAAGAATCCTAAGGTCAAAACGTTATTTGTGTCTTTTTTTTTTATTGCAGTTTTTATATAGATGTGTTTTACTCTACATGTTATTTGTAAAAATTAATTGTAATTGTTTATTTTATTTTCATTTTTCAATCCCTGAAAATTTCAATTTAAGTCATATCCTGCATGGGCTCTATGATGATGCATTCTTAAGTCACCATTAATGGGCAGGTGGCAGGAGCTGGCGATTACAAGAAGAAGATCCACCAAAATAACTGTAGGATGTTGAACTTAAGTAAAAAACTCACAAAAAAAAAACAAAGTGAAAACACGATTTTAGACATTTTTACAAGTTTATGAAAAACAAAAAAAAACTTGAAATACCATACCAACGCATGTATTTAAAGGCTTTGCTGTGACACTTGCAATTTGGCTCCGGTGTATCCCATTCTATTGATCATAATTGAGACATTTCTACACTTTGTTTGGATTTCACCTGTCAGAAGTGGGTAGAGTAGCCAAAAATTGTACTCAAGTAAGAGTAGCGTTACTTCAGAATAATATTACTCGAGTAAAAAGTAGTCATCCAAAAAATGACTCAAGTAAGAGTAAAAAAGTATTTGGTGAGAAGACTACTCAAGTACTGATATGGAAGTTATGACAGAGTGTCCAGAAAGAAGTCTGTTCTCATTAATACCATTCCAGCAGTTAAGCAGGGAGGTAGAAACAACATGCTTTGGGTTGTTTTTACAGAAGCAGGGACTGGGAGACTGCATAAGGTTGAGGGAAATCTGAATGAAGCCAAGTACAACAATATCATTAATAAAAATATGCTTAATAGCAGGCTGGACCTAGGACTGGGCTGAAACAGGACAGTATCCCAAAAATATATTGTACAGAAAACACAGGAGTGGCTTAGGGACAACTCTAGGAATATCCTTGAGTTGCCCAGCCACATTCCAGACTTAATCCCAATCTAAAATCTCTGGAGAAGCCTAAGAATATTTATCCATTGACAGTCTCCGTCCAACCTGACACAGCTTTAGAGGATCTATAGATAAGAACAGCAGAAAATCTCCAAGTCCAGGTATGTTGTGTCATATCATACCCAAGAAGACTCCATACTGTAATCACAGCCAAAATTGCTTCAAGTAAGTACCGAGTAAAGGGCCTTAATCCTAGTGACAATGTGATATTTCAGGTTTTTTATTTTTAATAAATTTGCAACAATTTCTAAAATCCAGTTTTCACAATGACATTCTGGAGTATTGAGTATTGCTTGTTGTAGTGAAGAAATAAATGTAAATCATTTTAGCACAAGGCTGCAACATTGCAAAATGTGAAAAAATTGAAGGGGATACTTTCTGCATTCACTGTATGTGCCCAGTACTATCAGAATAGGAACCAGCTCCTCATAGCCCGTGCTGAACTGGATAAACAGTGTGACTAAATGGATAGCTATATGACCCATAAACATATATGTATTTAAAACTATTATTCTTCGAGACTACAGTTATGTATTATAGATTTTTCTCCACTTCTGACTGCAGCATATTCCTTTCACAGGCAGTTCATTCATTTATCTGGAGTCAGCAGGAAGATTAACCTATGTGAGTTCTCGTCTTTGTAATGACAACATCTATTTACAATTTTAAATCAAAGTGGAAGTAATCAAATGAAAGAGCTATTAGTGTCTGATAAAACCAGCTTAAATGTGCATGGTTTCCTTGAATGTTTTACCTGATTAAACCCTCCATGACAGAGTAGACTTCGACTTTAATTATTTTATTACATGCAAAATTAACTGCTAAAATGAACATACTCATTTTCCAGTTTAAATAGTAAAACAATCTATACATTTTAACATTTATCCATCTTTTATATCTTTGATATTTTAAAATGAAAACAATTAAAAATGAATAAAATTGTTGAATATTCTAAACACAGAGGTGGTGTGGTAGAGTATGTGTAATTAAAAGTTCCATGCCTAAAATATAAAGTTTTGAACTTTTAAAAAGTTTTAGTGTGACTGTCAACGTACAAAAACTTTTATGTTAATGAAGTCTTCAGGGGGTGTTTTTGATTACAGAAACGACCTAAAAAAGTTTTGATGCATAATAAAATCTGACAAATTTCTAAACCAGTATCTATGTAAAGTATAACTCTGTTTTATTTTAATGTACAATTTTTTAAATGCAAGACTCACCTTGCTGCTAGGCAACTTAATGTAACCACTTAAACCAATAAACATTTCTCAGAGATTTATAATTTATAACTTACATCTACATGATCATCCAGTTGTTTTTTTTAACATATGAATTTTCACCTAGCATACTCTTGTTTAAGAATAAAATAATTAGTAGTCATTCTGTTTTTTCCAGCCACAAGCTATTATTAAATTTTAATGCTGAAAATTCTAGCAGCTTCATGTTAAAATGTAGTTAGAGCTATAATATTTGTATAGTTCATCAGTGAGAACTGATATTTACTGCTAATTAAATTTAAAATATTGAATATTAAAAACATGTTTTATGTTTATTAGAATGTGAACACATGACTGTTAGAAACAGGGAATCATTTAGGAATGTATTGGTAAAAGGCAAAAAAATACTTTATATGTATGGTAACAAAGTGAGAAAAGAAGGTTAAAGACATAAGTTTCAGCTGTGTGTTCTTCACACACAAAAGCCACACAGCTGAAATTTTGCATCTCTAACCTTTTTATAGCAGTGGAGTATCTTTACCTACTTGCATTTTTATAATTTAAGGAATGTAGCTTTCCATATAACTATAATATTATCAAGATGTAGAGTTGCCAGATATTGACAGCATTTTAAATATCTCTTTATGATATCATATAAAACATTTATTTATATTACACTACAAAACAAAGTTTTTGCTTCTTGAACACTGTTGGGTGTTTCTTATAGATTTTTGGGTGCTGATCACGAATATCACAAAATTTATCCATCACGTACCGCTTCAGTTTTGTCACAATTTTTTCTTATATTTGTATCCAAAACATTTTCGCTCCCGCAAGCGACATATCAACAACAGTTTGTGCAGCCTGGGCATGTCCAGGCATGGAATCAGGCCAGGTTGGAAGCTGTTCTGTGGAAGTTGACATCCTGGACATGGCTGGGCAGGTCTGAACGAGCTTGATGCTGTCTCAGCATGCTATAAAGGTGGCTTGCATACATCGATCCTGCTCATTTGGTTAATTTACTGTAGATAGTCAGTATGTATGTATAGTATTAGTATAGTAAAGTATAGTATCTGTAGCAATATAACAGTAAGTAAGCTTGATGCTATAAACATTTTGGTGTCGGGCGATATGTCTCATCAATGTTGTAACAGCCGCGATACATTCTGCTATATCTGTGTGTGGCAAATATACACTGGCGCCTCAGAGATGTTGGATGACTGCTCTTGTGAAGAAAGCTTATCATCTGTATTTCGGCTGCAAAATTGGTGATCAAGACAAGGAATGGGCGTATCACATTTGCTGTGCGACATGTGCTGTCAGTCTGAGAGCCTGGCTCAGAGGCACTCAAAAGATAATGCCGTTTGCTGTTTCGATGATATGGCGAGAACAGAAAGACCATGTGACGGACTGTTACTTTTCTTTGACTAATGTGTCTGGTTTCTCTGCCAAAAACAAGAAGCCAATTCAATATCCTAATCTGCCTTCAGCATTGAGACCTGTGCCACATGACGACAGAGGATTGGACCTTAGACGAACCAAATGAAGAAACTGCAATGCAGGGTACTGACAGTGACATTGACCCAGATTTTGAATGGTGCTCATCAGGTGATCCACATCTGATAACACAGTCCGAATTGAACGATTTGGTCAGAGATTTGGGTCTTTCAAAATCAAAAGCCGAGCTGCTGGGTTCGAGACTGCAGGAATGGTGTTTGCTGTCACCAGGTATGAAAATATCTGTGTTTTGAGGCTGACATCATGATATAACCAAATTTTTTGCACAAGTCGACACTCTCTGTTTCTGTTGTGACATTGAAGGATTGTTCTCGGCCTTGGGTTGTGATTGCAACCCGGAAGAGTGGCGTCTCTTCATTGATTCATCAATGTTAAGCCTGAAAGCTGTTCTGCTACACAATGGCAATGTTTATCCTTCAGTACTTGTCTACCTGGCAAAAATATTTTTGCCTCTTCTTCACATAAAACTGGGACTCATGAAGAATTTCATGAAAGCACTGGACAAGGAAGGCGAAGGTTTTCATTATTTAAGACAGATGTTCCCAAGAATAACTGACACCAAGATCAAAGAGGGTATTTTTGTTGGCCCCCAGATCAGACATGTTATGAGTGACAAGTGGTTTGAAGATCTGTTAGTTGGGCTGGAAAAAATCACCTGGAAAGCCTTCAAAGACGTTGTTGACAATTTTCTGGGCAATCACAGAGCCCCAAACTACATTCATCTGGTAGACAAACTTCTCAAAGCATACATGACAATGAAGTGCAACATGTCACTCAAGATTCACCTGTCACAATCAGCAAAAACTTTTCAGGAAGCAAGACTTTTCAAAAAATTGTTGTGTAGTGATTATTTATGTATTAGTAGCAATTCAGATAATTAATGTGCCGATTTTTCTTTGAGTCAATATTTCTTATAGGTGTATATATATAATAAAAAAGGCTAAAAGTTAAAAAATAAAAAATCAGAAAATCATTCTAAGGGACTACACAATAATTAACATTGCTGCCACACAACTCAGGAGTCATAGGTTCAAATCATGGCATGAGATCTGTATGACTAGATCCTTTCTCCAGCCTTGTGAAGATCCATCCATCCATCCATTATCCAACCTGCTATATCCTAACTACAGCGTCACGGGGGTCTGCTGGAGCCAATCCCAGCCAACACAGGGCACAAGGCAAGAAACAAACCCCAGGCAGGGCGCCAACCCACCGCAGGCCTTCCGAAGATTCTCAAGTTAAGTCAATTGGCTCTGCATTCTGCAAGGAGCTGGCTACTGCTTTGCAGCCAATCCTGTTTAGATAAGGTTGTAGTGGTGCTTGAAACTTCAACTCCCAGCAGTCCCTGCAGTGGCTCTGATTGGTCATCTGCTGAGTGTGCAGGGACTGTTGGGTACAAGGAGGCCGGTGCAACATTTAAAAGGGGAGCTAGTGTTACTAAAAAGGGGAGGAAGTCTTTTGTGTTTCATGTCTGGAGTTGCCTGTCTGTCTGCCTTTTAATATGTGTGGATTCTTGTTTTGTCCTGGATCGTCTCCTGTTTTGAGTGTATGGACTGTCTGGTGTCTCCCTGCTGTATGAGGACTATCTGAGAATGTGTTGTCATCTTGCGAAGAAAGGAGCATTCCTGATCCCATTCATACGCCATCATCTCATCATGAAATACCAGTAGGACTGACCTTAACATTCATATACAGCGTGCTGATCACTGGACTATCTACCATCATTTCATTTCATCAGTTGCCGTTTTCATGGACTTCATAGTGTGTGATTTTTGTTAGTGGTTTTTTATTGTTGAATTTGTGTTTATTGTACATTACTATAAGGGGAACTGGGGTGGGATTGTTGTTTTCATTTATTATTATTTAATACATTCTTTAATTACTGTTTAATTACTGGTCGCTTTTTTGTCTCTGCTTGTGAGTGTGTGTGGGCCAAGCCAAGGCTGGGTGTGTCCCTGGAATCTCCACCAAAAAAAATAAATAAATCGTCTCTTCGACGGTGTGAATCTTAGCGGCGCCAGACTGCTACAAATTGCGTCCTTACACGAGTAATAAATGAAGTTTATTTTATGTGGCACCTTTTATGGTAGGCAAGCATTTTGAGACAGGTGTCAATGCTGCTGCCTCAGTGATCCAATATTCTGCATTTAAATCCCATATCTGTTTGTGTAAAGTGAGTATTTTCTCCTGGTATTTGCATGATTTGTTTTTCTGGGTTCTCTGGTTTTCCTCTCACATAACAAAAATTTGTGTATTAGGTCATACCTGGGGTTGGAATTGGCTCCAGCCACACAAAACTCTGAATTGGGCTAATCAGGTTTGAGAATGCAATGTGAATTATGTTATCCAAATATAAAGGTACCTTACCTTACCTTAAGGCCATGTCACATGAGATGACTTTTCCAGCATCCAGAAAGCAGGAGACAGAGCTGGAGGTAGCAGAGTTAAAGATGCTAAGATTTGCACTGGGTGTGACAAGAATGGATAGGATTAGAAATGAGTACATTAGAGGGTCAGCTCATGTTGGACGGTTGGGAGAAAAAGTCAGAGAGGTGACATTGCGTTGGTTTGGACATTTGCAAAGGAGAGATGCTGGGTATATTGGGAGAAGGATGCTAAAGATAAAGCTGCCAGGGAAGAGGAAAATAGGAAGGCCTAAGCGAAGGTTTATGGATGTGGTGAGAGAGGACATCCAGGTGATGGGTGTAACAGAACAAGATGCAGAGGACAGAAAAATATGGAAGAAGATGATCCGCTGTGGCAACCTCTAACGGGAGCAGCCAAAAGAAGAAGAAGAAGAAGAAGGTAGGAGCAAGCTCTGTGTGCATGAGAGCTGACTACCAATAAATGCTCATCCATAAATTTAATGTAATGCAGTGGCGAGGAATAAGGAACCATGGTGTTTTAGACCAGACAAACAGAACAGGAGTTCACCTTTCTAATATCTCATGTTTTACATACCATAACAGGATGGAAAAAAAAGAGATTGCAGGTGAACTCGCCTATTATTGGCTGTGACTGTGAGCATGACTGTTGCTGGAATGTGACTTGCGACATATCCAGAAATTTTCAGTAGTCTAAATTGACATGGTCCAGCAGCAAGATCAGCAACAGCAGTCGGCAAGTCTAAAACACTCAATGACCAGAAGTTGTGTGATGTAACATCGGCTTTACACAGTTGGAAAACTCTTATAAATTATATGGCAGGCCTAAACACTAGTATGTGACGATGCGGGTTCAGCTCCATGCTCCCATCCACTGTTTGGGAGCCTTTGAACCCAACACTGTCGGTAATGTTACCGATGAGCTAGACAGTGAGGCAATAACAATGGAGCAAGGGGATGGTTCAAAAGTGCGAAAGTGCTTTTATTCAAATAAATCAAAACAAGTGTTCCAACAAACAAGTGCAGCGCTTTTCAAAGTTTCAATAAATAAATAAATAATCCATCCATCCATCCATTGTCTCCCGCTTATCCGAGGTCGGGTCGCGGGGGCAGCAGCTTGAGCAGAGATGCCCAGACTTCCCTCTCCCCGGCCACTTCTTCTAGCTCTTCCGGGAGAATCCCAAGGCGTTCCCAGGCCAGTCGAGAGACATAGTCCCTCCAACGTGTCCTGGGTCTTCCCTGGGGCCTCCTCCCAGTTGGACGTGCCCGGAACACCTCACCAGGGAGGCGTCCAGGAGGCATCCTGATCAGATGCCCGAGCCACCTCATCTGACTCCTCTCGATGCGGAGGAGCAGCGGCTCTACTCTGAGCCCCTCCCGGATGACTGAGCTTCTCACCCTATCTTTAAGGGAAAGCCCAGACACCCTGCGGAGGAAACTCATTTCAGCCGCTTGTATTCGCGATCTCGTTCTTTCGGTCACTACCCATAGTTCATGACCATAGGTGAGGGTAGGAACATAGATCGACTGGTAAATTGAGAGCTTCGCCTTGCGGCTCAGCTCCTTTTTCACCACGACAGACCGATGCAGCGCCCGCATTACTGCGGATGCCGCACCGATCCGCCTGTCGATCTCACGCTCCATTCTTCCCTCACTCGTAAACAAGATCCCGAGATACTTGAACTCCTCCACTTGAGGCAGGATCTCGCTACCAACCCTGAGAGGGCACTCCACCCTTTTCCGGCTGAGGACCATGGTCTCGGATTTGGAGGTGCTGATTCTCATCCCAGCCGCTTCACACTCGGCTGCGAACCGATCCAGAGAGAGCTGAAGATCACGGCCTGATGAAGCAAACAGGACAACATCATCTGCAAAAAGCAGTGACCCAATCCTGAGCCCACCAAACCGGACCCCCTCAACGCCCTGGCTGCGCCTAGAAATTCTGTCCATAAAAGTTATGAACAGAATCGGTGACAAAGGGCAGCTCTGGCGGAGTCCAACTCTCACTGGAAACGGGTTCGACTTACTGCCGGCAATGCGGACCAAGCTCTGGCACCGATCGTACAGGGACCGAACAGCCCTTATCAGGGGGGCCGGTACCCCATACCCTCGGAGTACCCCCCACAGGATTCCCCGAGGGACACGGTCGAATGCCTTTTCCAAGTCCACAAAACACATGTAGACTGGTTGGGCAAACTCCCATGCACCCTCCAGGACCCTGCTAAGGGTATAGAGCTGGTCCACTGTTCCGCGACCAGGACGAAAACCACACTGTTCCTCCTGAATCCGAGGCTCGACTATCCGACGGACCCTCCTCTCCAGGACCCCTGAATAGACTTTTCCAGGGAGGCTGAGGAGTGTGATCCCTCTGTAGTTGGAACACACCCTCCGATCCCCCTTCTTAAAGAGGGGGATCACCACCCCGGTCTGCCAATCCAGAGGCACTGTCCCTGATGTCCATGCGATGTTGCAGAGGCGTGTCAACCAAGACAGTCCTACAACATCCAGAGCCTTGAGGAACTCCGGGCGTATCTCATCCACCCCTGGGGCCCTGCCACCAAGGAGTTTTTTGACCACCTCGGTGACCTCAGTCCCAGAGATGGGGGAGCCCACCTCTGAGTCCCCAGGCTCTGCTTCCTCATTGGAAGGCATGTTAATGGGATTGAGGAGGTCTTCGAAGTACTCCCCCCACCGACCCACAATGTCCCGAGTCGAGGTCAGCAGCGCACCATCCCCACCATATACAGTGTTGACACTGCACTGCTTCCCCTTCCTGAGACGCCGGATGGTGGACCAGAATCTCCCTGAAGTCGTCCTAAAGTCGTTCTCCATGGCCTCCCCAAACTCCTCCCACGCCCGTGTTTTTGCCTCAGCAACCACCAAAGCCGCATTCCGCTTGGCCTGCCGGTACCTATTAGCTGCCTCCAGGGTCCCACAGGACAAAAGGGTCCTGTAGGACTCCTTCTTCAGCTTGATGGCATCCTTCACCGCCGGTGTCCACCAACGGGTTCGGGGATTGCCGCCACGACAGGCACCGACCACCTTACGGCCACAGCTCCGGTCAGCCGCCTCAACAATAGAGGCACAGAACATGGCCCATTCGGACTCAATGTCCCCCACCTCCCTCGGGACATGGTCGAAGTTCTGCCGGAGGTGGGAGTTGAAGCTACTTCTGACAGGGGGCTCTGCCAGACGTTCCCAGCAGACCCTCACAACACGTTTGGGCCTACCACGCCTGACCGGCATCCTCCCCCACCATCGAAGCCAACTCACCACCAGGTGGTGATCAGTTGACAGCTCAGCCCCTCTCTTCACCCGAGTGTCCAAGACATGTGGCCGCAAGTCCGACGACACGACCACAAAGTCGATCATCGAACTGAGGCCTAGGGTGTCCTGGTGCCAAGTGCACA
This sequence comes from Erpetoichthys calabaricus, assembly GCF_900747795.2. Lineage (NCBI taxonomy): Eukaryota > Metazoa > Chordata > Cladistia > Polypteriformes > Polypteridae > Erpetoichthys > Erpetoichthys calabaricus. Next base: position 99,974,865 of record NC_041399.2, read on the forward strand.
TATGAACACCCCTATGCTTGAACATGGTGTTCATTATGAACAATCCGTGACGAGCACAGAAGTCCAATAACAAAACACCGCTCGGGTTCAGATCGGGGGGGCCATTCCTCCCAATCACGCCCTTCCAGGTCTCACTGTCATTGCCCACGTGAGCATTGAAGTCTCCCAGCAGAACGAGGGAGTCCCCAGTAGGTATGCCCTCTAGCACCCCCTCCAGGGACTCCAAAAAGGGTGGGTACTCCGAACTGCTGTTCGGTGCATACGCACAAACAACAGTTAGGACCCGTCCCCCCACCCGAAGGCGGAGGGAGGCTACCCTCTCGTCTACCGGGGTAAACCCCAATGTACAGGCTCCAAGTCGGGGGGCAATAAGTATACCCACACCCGCTCTGTGCCTCTCACCGGGGGCAACTCCAGAGTGGTACAGAGTCCAGCCCCTCTCAAGGAGATTGGTTCGAGAGTCCAAGCTGTGCGTCGAGGTGAGTCCGACTATATCTAGCCAGAACCTCTCAACTTCGCGCACTAGCTCAGGCTCCATGGCCCTGTGTGATATAGTGATTCTTTCATTCTGTTGATCAGCCAACAGTTATGGACTGTATCTAATTCTGAAATTAGTTTATTGAAACATTACCTATTTTTTGTGCTGTGAAATATTTTGGCTGTTTATGGATTTCAATATTTATTTCTCCCAACATTAGGTCAGTATCCGTGTTGTTAGGGGCATTTTCTCGAAGGTCATAAACGTCTGACTACGACACAACCAGTTAAAAAGTCGTCTTTTTGAGCACTTTCTCATCTGAGTTTGTAAATACAAAATCCTTTTTGTTGAACATATTTATTCCCAAAATTGATTTCTCAATAGTCTTCGTTGGTGTTGATCTTTCACTCATTATTTTTTTACTTTCATTTTTGTTCTGATAATTTCCTGATCTTCTTGTTTCAATCCTTTTTGCAATTTGACTAGGTTGTATCTCCTGGTCTTACAAAAAAAAAATATTCTTTCTAGTTCTGCTAGCATAACACATAGTATCCTGGTTTTCTTTGTTTGTGAAGAACACACACACGCACATATATGTATATATAATGCACACATACTCTAAGCTGAATTAGGTAGATTCAGTAATGCATGTCATGTAATTTTTCTTACATGCTTAATCCAGACCAGGTTTGTAGGGGATGCTGGAGTCGATACCAGTTAGCATAGGATACAAGCCAGTAACAAACCCTGGACAGGGCACCAGTTCATTGCAGGACAAACCCCCCATACATACAACAATGGCCATTTAGCCTTGCCATTTCGCTTATCCTGCATGTTTCTGGACAGTAGGAAGAAACTGGAGTACCCAGTGGAAATCCAAACAGACACAAGAAAAGCATGCAAACTGGATGGAGGGAGGACCCAGAAGATGAATCCTGGTCTCCTTACTGTGAGGCAGCCACCCTTCCACTGTTTTGCCCAATAATGGATGTACGGTATGTACTGTATTTTGTTTGTTTGCTTTTTTGCTCTTACCGGTTAGCCACACTTCTTCAGGGAGTAGTTTGTGATTGCTGGCTATAAATGATTTGGCTTTTGATCTCACAAATAAAGTTGCTTGGTCCTTTCATTAGTATTTAAACAATGTTTTTTGTTCTTATGTTTTGATATGACATAAAATGATGGGAATAATATTGTATAGGTGCACAAAAATTATTTAAAAAAATGATCAAATCTGTAGCACATTAAATACCTTTGGTTTGTCATAGTGCTAAAATGTCCATGTTATTTTCAGCTGAAGATATCTGTTCACTTTATACTGAATGTCTTCTGTTCTGCTGCAAAATTGTAAAAATCTACTTTCTTATGATTGAAAAATTAGTGTGGCTACAGAAACTAATCTCAGATTGTAAGGTGCTTCAACCACACCTTCTCCACAAGCTCCTTAAGGCATTCATGAGAGGATGTATCACAGCTCTACTGTATTTACTACTGTAGTGTCACTGAACTTCAACCTGGTCATTCTTAATCCAAGTGCCAAGTGCACTGTCATCTCATCTATTATTATTGTTATGATTATTATTATACAGTAAGCTACCATGTATGCAAAAAAAGCATATGAAGATATACATAGAAGGTATTCTGAAAATTACAGAAAGTTACATTCAATGTCTTGTCTTGTTGGTGTTTTAATTTTTAATTTAAATTTTAAATTTTAATTTTAATTAAAATTGTAATTCTATTTTTAAATTATTATTTGCATGTCACGTTGTTACACTGTGGACACTGAGCTTCGCAATTTCGTCTATCTGTATACTTGTATATGGTTGAGATGACAATAAAGTTCACTTTGACTTTGACTTTGAACTGACTTTCATGTAAAACTGCAAAATCATTACCAAGACTAAACATATTTTCAAACACATTTGACTAACTCACTCACTTATCAATGAAAGCACAATTTCCAATTTAGTTAAAAAGTTGAAATTGGGCAGGATGGTACATCTAGGGCAATAGGTATCTGCTAAGAAAGGACATTTTGATGAATCAATAGTTAAAAAGCCCCCTACCACAGAAAATACTCCAATTAGTTGTGAACCACCCAATCTAACTGAGATTGCACAGGTGGTGAACCAGCTTAGGGAGGGGAAGGCTGCAGGGATCTGTAGTATCCGGATGAACTGGTGGCAAGGCTGTCCTCCTGGCATTGCAAGCAATCTTCCCTGCCATTTGGGAGACTGGCGTCATTCCTGACTGGAAAACGGGACTTGTCATCCCAATCTGGAAAGGGAAGGGTGATCGCCTGGATTCGGGTGATAACACTGCTCTCAGTGCCAGGTAAGGTTCTTGCTAGGCTCATCCTCAAAAGGATCCGTGACCACTTGCTCACCTACCAGTGACTGCATCAGTCTGGTTTTACACCTAAGAAGTCTACCATCAACTGCATCCTGGCACTGTGGGTTTTCATGGAGCGCAAACGCGATTATCGGCAGAGTTTCTTTGCAGCCTTTGTCGATTTTCATACAGTGTTCAACTCAGTTGATCAAGCTGCCCTGTGGAACATCCTGAGGGTTCACGGGATCCCCTCAAGGCTGTTGAGTATTATGCCCGATCTGTACACTGGTACTGTGAGTGCTATGCAGAATGGAGGCAGAACCTCTGTGTTTTTTCCAACTGATTCTGGGGTTTGTTAGGGGTGAGTTCTTGCTCCTACTCTGTTCAATGTATGCAAGGACTGGGTGTTGGGCAAGGTCATGGGGTCCAGCAACTGTGGGTCATCTGTTGGTGAAGAAAGATTCACTGATCTTGACTTTGCTGACAATGCTGTGATCTTCGAAGAGTCAATGGAGGCACTGATCAGGGCTCTCAAGAGACTGAGTGAGGAGTCTGAGTTTCTAGGCTTGCGAGTGTCCTGGATAAAAACCAGATCCAGGCCTTTAATGACCTCTTGGGCACAGCCATCAGCAGTGTGTCTGCGTATGGAGAGTGTCAACCTTGTCGAGAAGTTTACTGACCTTGGCAGTGACATTCATATCTCTGGTGACTCTTCCTATGAAGTCAGTAGATGGATTGGGAGAGCATGGGGGTCATCAGATCACTGGAAAGGAGTGTGTTGCACTTCCGATATCTATGCTAAGGGACGAAGGTCCAAGTCTTTAGAGTCCTGGTGCTTACTGTCTTACTATATGGTTGCGAAACATGGATGCTATCCAGTGACCTGGACGAAGACTGGACTCCTTTGGTACTGTGCCTCTTCAGAGAATCCTTGGGTACCTCATGTCTGACATTGTGTCAAATGAGCAGTTGCTCATAGAGTCCCGAATGAGGCACATTACCAGCATTATGAGGGAGCATCAGTTACGGCACTATGGCCATGTGGATCGATTCATTGTTGAGGACTCCACTGGCTGGACCAGGCCAAGGAGACGCCCACGTAACACCTGACTGTGGCAGACAGACGGTCATTTCCAGAGGGTGGGACTGGACAGCGTGTCTGCCTTGGGGCTTGCCAACCAGGATCCAAAGCTGTTTCGCCGTGTGGTGGGTGTGGTAGTGCACTGTACCAGTGTATGCTCCTCAACCTGACCTGACCTGACCTACAATAGAAAAACTAAATAACCCAAAATGTCAAAAACACTTTGACTGATTTGATTGAAATTTAATGTCGTTATAGAAACAAGAAAATTAGTGGAGATGTTTTTTCATTTGTTGTTATTTGTTTGCAATAATACTGCAGCATATGGACTATTCTTAGGGAGTATCCTTTTTCCTGCTAAGCACCATGAAGAATGGGAAGGAATCATGCAGAGAAGTGGAGGTGGTACTTTATACAAATAAAGACCGCTACCAGAAGTTAAGGGGATGTACGAATGTTCTGAGAAGCATAAAGAAAATATGCTTAGCAAGTTGCGTCTTTGGGCACATGCAATACTCGCTGTTCTCTTCTTTTTCCTGACAATGTGATACAGCAAACCAGCCCACTTCAAACTCAGGGTACAACACAAGCCAGGAGTGACAGCATGCCTTGGTAAATTTAAGTTATTTTCATTACTCAGCTGGTGTTCATGGGTCTGGTAGACCAGCAACTTTATTGGATTTTTAAAACAAGGAAAACATAACATTTTATGTTATACTACTTAACAAATATTGACTTTATCTCACAAACAATACAGACATCTATTACAGTATGTTTAATATTTACTGTTTACTTCTACTAGATCACATTTATCAATCAAAATGTGATTTTGTGTAGAAGTCAACAATAATCAAGACATAGGTATAATATATCATATTAATCTTGAACAAATATAATTGAGACAACGTTTCCAGAGCTATTGATGTTTATTGTTTTGAACTGAACAAATTGGAAGGTCAAAGTTTACATAGTTTTATATTGAAATGATATAAACAGTTGAACACAAATTTACAGTATATACTCTCTACACCACATGAAAGACAGAGTTTTACTAAGTGTGCTTTGCAAATGTACTTCGTGTGCTTCTTGCATGCTGTCCTTCTTCGGTCCAAAAACTTTGCAGTGTTTCCTCTTTCTTTCACTGGCAGCAGCCTCAAATGATGCAGATGCTAGTTAGTTATGAAAATATACTAACACATCTCTAAGTTTCTCTATTCCTCACATAAACATACAGTATATATAGGCAACATCACTCTCACTTACTTCAGGTTCTGGAGTTAGTTGTCCTCTGGCTCTACTATCCTCCTCACAATGGCAGCTTAGGCAGGGGTCCATGGGATGTATTGTCGCCACTAGACTTGAGGTCTTACCAAATCCTTGACCAGCTCTTGAAGAAAGAGTTGTCTCCTCTGGATCTTTCCTGTTTTCCAATTTGGTTTTAGTGCCATCCAGATGATATATGCATTGTAAGCTGAGAAATCCATGATATTGAAATGTATTGCAAGTGGCTAATGTGGGGTATTTCCTTTGTAGCTGGAGCCACTCACTAACTTATCCAAGTTATCTACTCCTTCTTCTGTAGCACTCATAATTAGTTATTTCAATTATAATTAAAAATACAGCCCTAAACATACATAAGAACTTCCAGTTTGCATAATAGAGATATATCGCTATCAATTACAGGATTGTAAGTGACAGTACAATGTGGTCAGACCTGCTCAGATTGTAATATACACTTAAAATTTAAAGGCATTAACCTTTAAATAGAGTAGCTTGTTGTTTAACATGAATGGAACATGCTTATAGAATCTTCATTGTTTGATGTCACCAGCATTCAGAATGACTTATCACCAGGGATGTGTTGACAATGAATTGAAACTTCCTTGAATTGACAGGCTTGTTCTTATGGAATTTTTAGTTTATATACAGTGCATCCGGAAAGTATTCACAGCGCATCACTTTTTCAACATTTTGTTATGTTACAGCCTTATTCCAAAATGGATTAAATTCATTTTTTTCCTCAGAATTCTACACACAACACCCCATAATGACAACGTGAAAAAAGTTTACTTGAGATTTTTGCAAATTTATTAAAAATAAAAAAATTGGCGTTCCCAGGCCAGCCGGGAGACATAGTCCCTCCAGCGTGTCCTGGGTTTTCCCCGGGGCCTCCTCCCGGTTGGACGTGCCCGGAACACCTCACCAGGGAGGCGTCCAGGAGGCATCCTGATCAGATGCCCGAGCCACCTCATCTGACTCCTCTTGATGTGGAGGAGCAACGGCTCTACTCTGAACTCCTCCCGGATGACTGAGCTTCTCACCCTATCTTTAAGGGAAAGCCCAGACACCCTGTGGAGGAAATTCATTTCAGCAGCTTGTATTTGCGATATTGTTCTTTCGGTCACTACCCATAGCTCATGACCATAGGTGAGGGTAGGAACATAGATCGACTGGTAAATTGAGAGCTTTGCCTTATGGTCAGCTCCTTTTTCACCACGACAGACCGATGCAGAGCCCGCATCACTGTGGACGTCGCACCGATCCGCCTGTCGATCTCACGCTCCATTCTCCCCTCACTCGTGAACAAGACACTGAGATACTTTAACTCTTCCACTTGGGGCAGGATCTCGCTCCCAACCCTGAGAGGGCACTCCACCTTTTTCCGGCTGAGGACCATGGCCTCGGATTTGGAGGTGCTGATTCCCATCCCAGCCGCTTCACACTCAGCTGCGAACCGATCCAGAGAGAGCTGAAGAAGATACAGGACAACATCATCTGCAAAAAGCAGTGACCCAATCCTGAGTCTACCAAACCGGACCCCCTCAACGCCCTGGATGCGCCTAGAAATTGTGTCCATAAAAGTTATGTACAGAATCGGTGACAAAGGGCAGCCCTGGCAGAGTCCAACTCTCACTGGAAACGGGTTCGACTTACTGCCGGCAATGCAGACCAAGCTCTGACACCGGTTGTACAGGGACCGAACAGCCCTTATCAGGGGGTCCGGTACCCCATACTCCCGGAGCACCCCCCACAGGATTCCCTGAGGGACACGGTCGAACGCCTTTTCCAAGTCCACAAAACACATGTAGACTGGTTGGGCAAACTCCCATGCACCCTCCAGGACTCTGCTAAGGGTGTAGAGCTGGTCCACTGTTCCGCGACCACGACGAAAACCACACTGTTCCTCCTGAATCTGAGGTTTGACTATCCGACGGACCCTCTTCACCAGAACCCCCGAATAGACTTTTCCAGGGAGGCTGAGGAGTGTGATCCCTCTGTAGTTGGAACACACCCTCCGGTCCCCGTTCTTAAAGAGGGGGACCACCACCCCAGTCTGCCAATCCAGAGGCACTGTCCCCGATGTCCATGCGATGTTGCAGAGACGTGTCAACCAAGACAGTCCTACAACATCCAGAGCCTTGAGGAACTCCGGGCGTATCTCATCCACCTCGGTGACCTCAGTCCCAGAGATGGGGGAGCCCACCCCTGAGTCCCCAGGCTCTGCTTCCTCATTGGAAAGCATGTTAGTGGGATTGAGGAGGTCTTCGAAGTACTTCCCCTACCAACCCACAACATCCCGAGTCGAGGTCAGCAGTGCACCATCCCCACCATATACAGTGTTGACACTGCACTGCTCCCCCCTCCTGAGACGCCGGACGGTAGACCAGAATCTCCTCGAAGCCATCCGAAAGTCATTCTCCATGGCCTCCCCAAACTCCTCCGATGCCCGAGTTTTTGCCTCAGCAACCGCCGAAGCCGCATTCCGCTTGGCCTGCCGGTACCTATTAGCTGCCTTCAGAGTTCAACAGGACAAAAGGGTCCAGTAGGACTCCTTCAGCTTGACAGCATCCCTCACCGCCGGTGTCCACCAACGGGTTCTGGGATTGCCGGCACGACAGGCACCAACCACCTTATGGCCACAGCTCCAGACAGCCGCCTCAACAACAGAGGCACGGAACATGACCCATTCGGACTCAATGTCCCCCACCTCCCTCGGGACGTGGTTGAAGTTCTGCTGGAGGTGGGAGTTGAAGCTACTTCTGACAGGGGCCTCTGCCAGACGTTCCCAGCAGACCCTCACAACACGTTTGGGCGTACCATAGAGTTATTATTATTATTATTACCAGGCCTGACCGGCATCCTCCCCCACCATCAAAGCCAACTCACCACCAGGTGGTGATCAGTTGACAGCTCTGCCCCTCTCTTCACCCGAGTGTCCAAGACATGTGGCCGCAAGTCCGACGACACGACCACAAAGTCGATCATCAAACTGAGGCCTAGGGTGTCTTGGTGCCAAGTGCACATATGAACACCCCTATGCTTGAACATGGTGTTCGTCCAACAACAAAACACCACTCGGGTTCAGATCGGGGGGGCCATTCCTCCCAATCACACCCTTCCAGGTTTCACTGTCATTGCCCACGTAAGCATTGAAGTCTCCCAGCATTATACGAAGGAGTCCCCAGAAGGTATGCCCTCTAACACCCCCTCCAGGGACTCCAAAAAGGGTGGGTATTCCAAACTGCTGTTCAGTGCATACGCACAAACAACAGTTAGGACCCATCCCCCCACCCGAAGGTGGAGGGAGGCTACCCTCTTGTCCACCGGGGTAAACCCCAATGTACAGGGTCCAAGTTGGGGGGCAATAAGTATGTCCACACCCGCTCGGCACCTCTCACCAGGGGCAACTCCAGAGTGGTACAGAGTCCAACCCCTCTCAAGGAGATTGGTTCCAGAGTCCAAGCTGTGTGTCGAGGTGACTATATCTAGCCGGAACCTCTCGACCTCGCGCACTAGCTCAGGCTCCTTCCCCTTCAGAGAGGTGACATTCCACGTCCCAAGAGCGAGCTTCTGAAGTTGAGGATCGGACCGCCAAGGTCCCTGCCTTCGGCCACCACCCAACTCACACTGCACCCGACCTCCTTGGCCCCTCCCATAGGTGGTGAGCCCATGGGGAGGGGGACCCACGTTGCCTCTTTGGGCTGTGCCCGGCCGAGCCCCATGGGTGCAAGCCCAGCCACCAGGTGCTCGCCATCGAGCCCCACCTCCAGGCCTGGCTCCAGAGGGTGGCCCCGGTGACCCACGTCCGGGCGAGGGAAAACGCTGTCCAAATTTTTTATTCATCATAGAAGGTCTGCTGAACCGCACTTTGTCTCATCTCTCACCTAGGACCAGTTTGCCTTGGGTGGCCCTACCAGGGGCATAAAGCCCCAGACAACAGAGCTCCTAGGATCATTGGGACACGCAAACCCCTCCACCATGATAAAGTGGCGGTTCGAGGAGGGGTAGTTTATATATAATCTTTACAAATTATTACAAGTATACAGTATAATTATATGCAGTTGTGATAATGAATTAATTAAAATATAATGAAAATGACTGAAGGTAAGTAAAGCTTTAATTAAATATGGCTTAAAAGCTTGAGCACTTGAGGTGTGCCTCATCTCACATAAACCACCAGCTTCATTTCCCAATGCTAAAATAAGGTAAATGTGTAATGAACGCACCTCTGGAAAGGAAAAACTAATAGGAAAGCCCAAAGACCCATCCTAGGAAGCAGTGCTAAGTCAATAGTAAAGTCCACAAGACTTCCCTTGCAACAAGGTGACATTCAGGTAAATGGGAGAGTCTACAGGAATCTGAAAATACTGGTGGCTACAATTGGTTGGTTAAGATGACAAAATTCTGCATATTAAGAGTCAGATGACATGATATATTAGATAAGGTAATGGTAATAGAAAAGTATAACAGGGAATGGATTTTAATGTCTCGCTCCATTGACCGAGATATTTGTGCACATCTCTGCACAAATAAAGAATTGTTCTGCATTCTCATTTGACTCCGTGACTGACTTCTTTGAAAACAGAGGAGAGTTTTTTCCACAACATTCTTTGTACTTGTCAGCTGAAGCGGGATCTCAGGTTTGCTTTTCCTATTGTTCCTATCATTGAACAGGAGTTCCTGTTCCAGCTTTAAAAAGTAAACAAATTGTCACATGTGATGTTTTGACCTCAGAGTTCCTGTGTCATATTCATGATAACCTGCCTCCCTTGGTTTTTCTCAGATGCTGAGGTGCTACCCATTGCACGGCTCTGCTCGGGTCCTAATTTGGAATCCTGAGGTGGTTTGTCATGTGGTGGGTGCGGCATGAGCCCCGAAGCTCTCTTTCTCTCTCTCTCTCTTTTATTGGGCTTCCTAGTATATATCTTCAAGTTCCATGCATATAATGAAGCAGCTTCACAGATCTTGATTCCATATTTTGCAGGTTTAGACGGCTTGTACTGCCTAAAGGTGAAGCAGCTCCTAAAACGTAATTAGCTGCTCATCAAGAGTAACATTGACCAGAGTTGCAGAATAGGGGAAAGTGTTTCATCCATTTTTTCCACACTGATGTGGTTACAGCTAGCTTGTCTCTCTCTGTCGTCAGACTGGTGTGATGTCTCGGTTATCCAAGCAGTTATACCTGCAAATATTGTGAAAGTTTTGTAGACACATTGTTACATGGAAAATATATTGGCTGGTTTCTGCATTCCACAGGGATTCAATGGATTCCCCTCTGGACCTGGCAATACCAGCAAGTATAAAAAGCCCAAAGTATGCTTGTTGCCCAAAGACCACATCTAGGCTAACCAGGTGGAAGTTTCATCTCCAACAGTTTGAGTTCAAGGTATGTTATCAAAAGGGCTGTGTTAATGTTGGTGCAGATTCATGGGCTGGGACCCATTGCACTGTATAGGTCTGCAACCATTGGCCTGATCATCCCTTGAACATGTAGAACATTGTCCTGTTTCAAGCCCTCTGTCCTGTATGTCACGGATTCAGAAAGGACTCTGGGGAATGACCTGACCATATACATTGCAAGAAACTTAACGGGGGGCTTATACCGTTGTGTACCACCAAAAGATCGGGACTATCATATTCGGTTTGTAGTTCCCAAGATGCATGTACCTGCCTTCTGACTATATTATCTGGACAGCTTGTGGCCACCTTGTACAAAGTCCAAGATCTTAAAGGTGGCATGATGGCCAATGGTAACAACAATGTCTGGTCCCATGTTCAAACTTGCACTGTATGTCAGCAGTAGAACTCCCCCTCTGGACTGTCCTGTAGACAGCTAAAGACAGTCATAGTAACATCACCCAGGAGTTAACTAAGTATGGCTTTAACAGGTTCTTTCCTAATCATTAAGCACAGGAAGAGATTCCTAATGCTGGTTGTGTATTATTTTACCAGATAGGTGAAGCTATTCCAAATGGCTAATTCCATGGTCAAGAATATTTGCTTCCTTCTTAAGAATAAAATATTCACTTAAGGAGTTGGTGCCAAAATACTGTCACTGACAAGGGCCCTAAGTTTCTCATCTTAATTGCTGAAGACTTCTGGAAGCAATGTAGGGTATTGCAGCTGAAGACCACAGCATACCTTTCAAAATCTAACCATGATGAGCAAGTGAACTGAACCCTGAAAACAATGGTTGCATCCTTTGTTGGTGACCACCATCAAGAGTGGACTAAGTGGTTGCACTGAATATGGCAGTGTATGGGATTACAAATGTGATCTCTGCATTTCCGGTTTTATGCAAACAATTTACTGGTCCCCTGGAAGGCATAATTGGTCATAATCCAAATAAGCTGAATACATCTACACATTGGAACATTTAACTGTCATTCAGCACCTCACACACAAAATACATTTGTAATGCACATTACATTTTAAGTTAAATATAGATAAAGAAGTATATCATCATCATCAACATGTAACGGCTGACCCATTACCCAGACCGGCCACTACACTACCAAGACTATTCCTTGGATCACCTGAGGCTTCTTACTCTAATAAAAGCCGTACTCCTTACAAGTTGTCTTAATTTTCCCAACACAATGAAATAACCAGAAAACAGCAAACAAATATGTAAAATCAAACACGGATATATTGTAAATTGAAAAGACAAATATTCAATTAAATAGATATGTGCGCACAAGACATCACTATCCCTTAAACACCAGTGACTACATAAGAACACGAACATACAAATATTTACATTGAACCCTCCCTTGCCCCTAAACAATAAACAAAAACACGTAACACAAACACAAATTAAACACAACAATTGAAAATGTGGTGAAAAATGAGTCCAAAATAAAGTCCAACGGTATTGACTGTAGTGTTATTGTGCTCCTTCCCAAAAACAAAATGACCTCACTATGAAAAGTCCTGGCAATGGCTGGTATGAATCCGAACCCTGGGGTTACTCGGCTCTGGCTGTCGTGATGTAGAATCGGATGTTGAAAAAAGCAAGCAGTGGACTAAAGCAATGATCGGCAGAGTTAAGTTGATAAATGAATGGTTAAATTGTCTTCTTTTTGCTCCTCGATTTCTCAGGGTCACTGTAATCCCAAGCTAAGAAGTGATTACCAGACATCCATTTTCTCATCTGTTATTTGTGTTTTCTAAAGCATGTTGCATGTCAGCCCTGAGGCTCCTTACGGTGGTCTTAACTGGTACATTTCCTGTGAGAGGTAACAGTGGTCATTCTTTACAGATGCCAAGACTGTATTAAATGGCGCCTCTCAGCCCACAGCATTAGAAGTTCAGCTATAATTTACCAGACTCCTCCAAGAGACTCACTCACTGACATTTGGAATACAGCTTTGGTGTAGTGGATCAAAAATAAAAAATAAATTCATAGAGGGATCTTCTAAGTGCAGGAAGCTCACATTCCTTGCACCAAATGGACTACAAACAATGCTAAGGACATGTTATTGAGTTAATCATGGAGTATTCTAAGAAGTGAAGAGGTCGCAGAATGAAATCATTGAAGCTTTTTGGAAATGACAGACCTGAACATAAAACTTCCGCCTTCTCTTTAATACTAAGCTTTCTGACACTCTCTTTAACATTCTTTCTTTTTTTTTGATAGCCTTCGAATTTCAGACCTTGTATGAGGAGATCAATTGAAAGCCTTATTTGCAAGTTCATTTCACATCTAACTTGCTTAGGCAATGTATTAAATTCTGTTTAATATATTTATTTTTCTTTGCACTGCCAGCTCTTTTCATGCTTACATAAAAAGTTATATTTGCCAACACTGACAAAATACATTGACTCAAGCACCTGTACTGACTTAAGTACTGAGTGATTTTATTGTGGCCAAACTGAAAAGGAGGAGACCAGAGAAAGACTTTTAAAATTAAATAGGTTTTTATTCTCTGTCGCACTCAGAAGAAGTGCCCACCTGCATAGCTTATTTTTTTTTCAGAACTGCAACCTATTTCCGATAAAACTAATATATTGCTAAATTGTTATCTGCACTGATTTTTTTTTCTTTTATAATGATTCAGAGTTTGTGCATAAGCAAAGTCATTACTTCTGCTCTGAATAGAGACAAAAGCCTTTTGCAATTAAAAAGAAAAAAAAAGTTTATTTAGCTGGGAACATTTGTTACTTTTTGTTTGAGCAGTTTATTTTTTGTTCTGCTTGTGCAGTGTACTGTGCCATCACTACTGCGCTTTGCCTCAAATGCATACAACTTTCTTCTCCAGAGTAAGTGAGAGTGAATGCTGGAATTCTGTTTGAAATGTAGCAGCAGTGCTTAAAAGAGAGCTGACTGTAGCACAAAAGGGAGGAAGAAAAAAGGAGAAAGAAGTGCAAGGAGTCTTTTCTGTGAGTGTTCACAGGTCAAAGCCAAGGATTTACATTTTCTGATTTTTAGTTGCATTTTAAAATGTAAGGCTGCATGGACTGGTAATGCTGAAACAATTTTCTGTGAAAATGTACAATTATTCTAACATTAGAAAAAATTATTTTATCTGTTGGAGGACTGGAACATAATATTTGGTCAAAGTTTTTCATTCACTATTTCATTGTCGAATTGGACTTACAATCAAACTTAGTGCTTGTGTTTTTCTACAGAAGTTTATTGTGCCATTGCTATGCTGTGGCCAGGTGCTATGGTAAAATGTTTCATATTAAATCTTTCATTCTTCTGTTGCATTTCAGCCAGTTTTTTTCTCCCATGGCTTGTATTTGTTCGTTTGTTATTTTTGCATTATTATTTTTCATTTTTTAAGCATTTTCTTTTATGTTTGTTTATGATTTAACATTTATCCCTGCAACCATACTCAGGATAAAGTTGTTATAATTTAAGTTTCTTTTTAAATTTTCTTGAATTTTACTGAGGCTAGAATCTTATTGTCATTTTGGATTCTTTAATGTCCCAAAAAATATAATTCAGTAGTCAGAATTTTATTTACATTTTAAATGTTGACAGTTGGGGCGGCACGGTGGCACAGTGGGTAGCGCTGCTGCCTCACAGTTGGGGGACCTGGGTTCGCTTCCCAGGTCCTCCCTGCATGGAGTTTGCATGTTCTCCCCATGTCTGTGTGGGTTTCCTCCCACAGTCCAAAGACATGCAGGTCCCGTGGTGGGTTGGCACCCTGCCTGGGATTGGTTCCTGCCTTGTGCCCTGGGATTGGCTCCAGCAGACCCCCGTGACCCTGTGTTTGGATTCAGCGGGTTGGAAAATGGATGGATGTTGACAGTTTCTTACCATCTTTTCTGATGCCATGTTGTCTTCACGATTGGTAGCATTATGCTCTGACTTTTTCATCACCCTTTTCCATAAGAATTCTCCCAAAATGCACAGGAACTACGCTGGTTGTGATATCACTGTGCACCGTTATAACGGTGTAAAGGCTCACCAAAAAATAGCCACTTGTATCCGAGATTGGACCAAACCCTGCAACTAATTTTCCTTCATTTTCTCATTACTGATGTAATAAGCATACATTTAATATGTCACTGTACTCTGAGCAAACATATTTTACAAATCTGCCTTTTCCTACTCACATGCACAGTTGACACACAGCCAGATTTAGCACAGGGGTTCACCATATACAATAGCTAGGCAAGCATGATAAGACAAGGCAGATGGAGACAACTGCAAAACGGGGGGTCAGACTGAGAACATTTGTAAACTTTTTTTTGTCTGTCAGCATGAAACTGTACTCTCTTTGCCTTGTTTGGAATTTGCCTTGTTGTATTATTCACCTAAGTGGAGGCCTGCACATGAAAAATGAGTATAAAGCCTTGGAACATTGCCCGGCACACCTTTGAAGCCGAAGGACGGATGGGAGATAACATTATCTGATCTTGAAAATCTTTCCACTACACATCGGGCCCCCATTCCCGAACTGGGTTCTTGCCATTGGCTTCCTTCTTCTGTTATGCAGTGTAAGCCGTCATTAAACAAAGCCAAGTTATTTCTCCTATGTGATTTCTTACCGCTGTATCACTAAGGTAGGGGTATCGCTTTTTTATATTATATCTATATAGATTTGGGTTATGTAACATGCCACAATTACAAAAGAAACTCATTCCCAGGCAGTTAACGCTCCCTGCTGGATACAACTGGTTATTAAAATTAACCTCTGCCTTTTGACTCTCATTTTTGTTTTATAAATTAGTTTGACCTCTTTCATCTTCCGGTTTTGACTTTTGCTTGCTTTTTGACTTTAGTCTTTCTCCGGACCCTCACTCATTGATGTTTCTGGTCTGACTGCCTTTAAGTCAGAACAGAAGGGCGTTTGGAAGATGGATGTACTGTTGCTTTAAATGTCATGATATTCCTTGTGCTTTGTGGGTGGTATCTCAAGAGGAAGAACTACTCTGATATCACTGCTGCCGAGACCTCCCCTTTGCATTTTTCCTGGGAAAATACCTCTGTAGTGTTTCATTGAAGCTGTGTTGCTTGTTGGAGTTCTTTGAAAGTATTGTCTTTTCTTCACTTTATTATTTTTTTAATATGTTTTGCTTATGCATTTGGATATAAAATTGTGTTATAATCTCTTTACAGTGTAACTGTTTTATGTCCGTTTTCTGAAAGAACTGAATTAGTGAGTATTAGGCCATGGCTAGGGATTTGCCCCAAGTTATGACAAAAAATAAAGTGTTGTGCCTTTGCACTTTATAAGTCTTAGTAGGTCAGAACTCAATCACACAACTACAAAGAGGTGTGTTTTTCACAAATGGTGAAATGCTAAAAGAGAGAAAATAAAACTTACCGACAACTTCAGGTATTGAAGTCTAGGGAATACTGTCTTTAAATTTATTAAACCATGTCATAAGCACATCACATCATCTGTCATAGATTAAATTCAGAAATAATTGAATAGCTACTTATATAGTCTGTGGTGGGCTGGCACCCGGCCCAGGGTTTGTTTCCTGCCTTGCACCCTAAGTTGGCTGAGTTAGGCCCCAGCAGACCCCCATAGCGGGTTGGATAATGGTTGGTTGGTTTATTTATATAGTTTTATAATAAAATCTATATCGTTTTTGAAGGTACAAAAAAGGACATTCACCTGATTATCAAATATTGTATGGCTGAACCTCTATGTCTTCAATGACTGGTTTAACCTGGAAGATGTAGGATAGGGCCTGTGAAAAAGGGTAGCCATATATAGGCGCTGAGTTATCTACTCAAGGTAATCTTTTGACTGTTGTAACAAAAAAGACAGAGAGATTATAGATCTTTGGGGCACCTGAAGGCTAACTCTGTATAATATAAACAAACGCATAAAAAGCAAAAGAAAAACATCATATAGACACAAGTCTCTGGATAGACTGTTTCAAGATGGTGCAGCTCATGGAAATATGAGATTCCTAGCAGGAACATGCGGGTCCAGATGTTAAGGTTGTCAATCTGCTGGTCTGCAGAGAAGGGAAGAGAAAAGGTATCAGTTAACAGCTCCCTCTGGTGTTTTTGTGGGAACTTATTATTATTGAATAGCAGGCTGCTTGCTCTTGTGCTGATTGACACATTTGCAAAACAAAGACGCTGATAAAGAGGTGCAAAGGAATTTAAGGTGGCCAAGCATTACACCTTTTTTGTAGGCTTCAGGAATTCTACTGTTAAGGTCATGATCAAAAATTTCAAGTTTCAAGTCTTTTTTCGATTTATCATAGATAATTCCATCAAACTGGGCTCTCACTGACTTCAGAGATAAACAGATTGGAGAGTGATTGGACTAATTCATCCATTGCCTGACCGTGAGCTACTTTATGAACATCAGCATCCTACACAAGAGACTTTGGTCTGTGTGTTTTAAAGCCTTAAAGAATAAGATTGGTTGCATCAGCCTGCTCCAGTATCAGAGAGCGACAAGTCTACTGAGAGAGCACAATCTTGTAGAGACTAGTGTCTGATCCTTTGGACCACCCCAAACCCACTTACCTGCACCCCCCCTGAAAAGGACCCCCACAAATTCTCTAGATTAAAAATCTTCTTACACAACATCTAATAATATTGGATTATAGTTGTCCAGGTATGTTGTAAAGGTACACAAGTAGTGTTGTTCCTTCTCCATGGCAGATGTCTGGATGCCAGGTAGTTCAACTGATCCAACTAGAATTTACTGTGTGGTAGGTAGTGTGCTGAACAACTGTTGACTGCAGAGGGACCCTGGTCCATAAAGCCATACAGTCTAGAGGCCATTAAGTAGAGCAAAATACCTATACATATTAGGGAAATTATTACTCATCTCCCAAGAAACAGTTCTCATTCAGCAGGAAAGACTGGTAGCAGATAACTACTGTCACAATAACAGTCCAGAGAAATTGAAAAAGGTTTAGGGCTGCCACCCGTATATTGTGTCTCTGGCTGCAAATTGGGTAATTTTGTAAGAGATGTTCACAGGTTTGAGTCCAAAACAGAGCTGACTAGTTTAGATGAATATGGTGGCTTTAAAGGCCAGAAAGGGAAGTGAAGTCAATTAGGACGGAAGCGGAAGGGTTCTCTTCCATAGACTTGGATCCAGATGAGACGTCATAAAAAGGGCCGGGACCGGAAGGCTCTTCGTCCATAGGTTCTACACCGGAAGTGACGCCATCCATGGCTCTGTTACCAGAAGTGATGTCATCAATAGCGCCGACACCTAGTGGGATTTCCTGTGGATAGTCTGCAGAGGACGAAGAGAGAAAGTTAGTGCAGCTTGCCACCCTCTGGTCTGGCGTGGTACCACTATTATTTAGGGCCTCTAGCTGCCTCCCAATCGCACGTATGTGACACCACATTGACCATAACAAGACCATAGCTTTGTTTTTCCATTGTATTTATTGAAAAAGGCGTAAGTGTTTACTTAACAATGAGGACATTACCTTTAAATTCTCTTCCTCTCCACTGTCATCAGATCACTCTGTCTGGACCTATCCATCTTTTTATCATTGTAGCCACTGACTTACATTTTTGTTGTTTATGACTTTGTCTGTTCACTGAGTAATTAGTTTCAAATACATCAAGACTCTTATGGAATATCTGGTCTCTGCAACATGGCCTTCATGCACCTTATTATTATTTTCTTAGTACATAAGCTTTTTTGCCATTTGAAATCATGTTTATGTAACCAAAAGCATTTCTCTTTTCTTCAGTTTTTACAAAGGTCAGTTTGATTACTACAAGGACCAACTTGGAAGGTAACCTCAGTGGTCTTAGGAGCATTTACAATGTTTTCACTGTTTTCCATGTTTTTGCCTAAAGATACACCTCAGTGGCAGAGACATAACTCAGCATGATATGGAGAATGGAGCTAACAGAATCTTTCTTTACATCCTGGTGCAGTGCTGATACACTGGAATCAGGTACATACTGTAACATCTCTATTTTTTCAAATAGGACTTTGGGTTAGATACCATTTTGTGCATTTTACCTACTTAAAAATTTGTAAGTTTGTATGGTGCCATTTTAAAAGGCTTTCAGCTTGCTTTATGCGTTTTACCTATTTAAAAGTTTAATTTGTTTTGAACATGTATGATGCTTGCCTGGCAAATACTTTTTCCTCAGTTGAAAAGATTTCATACATATCAGCTTATTCCTTTCAGTATTTGTTTAACAGAAAAGATCATTTTTTTCTTTAACGAGAGCTCCTGTATGATTTTAAGGTTATTAACTGAGTGCAGGTTTAATTCAATGCATGTTTTTATGAGAGACTTTTCACACGGTAGAGATAGTGCCTGTTAACCCATTACATTTGTCTTCATTCAGGACCCTGGACAGCATAAGATTTCTTATATTTTTTCTATGTAGTTTGTACACATGCATAGAGAAAACAACCTGATTAGAATTATTAAATCTGACTTTTTATTTATACTAAATAATGTTCAGAATTACGCAATGTGGAAGAGATCAACATCTTAATTAAAGAAAGAAACTTACCCTCTAACAGGACAAATCAGTAATCAGGCAGGAGAAAAGATGTCAGTCTGCATCATTTTTTACTGTTCAGCTAATGCTTGAACAGGGAGCATTCTTCTACAGAATGATCAGGATGGTCAAATATTAAAGATATATGACTATCTTATAAGCAACTGAATTTACATAACAGTGTCAATCAATACATACCTTTACACCAAAATGATCTATATAAAATTAAAGTCTATTTGGATACATTCTGGTTCTTCTTGTACTCTTTGGGTTAAGCAACCACCCTTGAAGTTTCTGTGTATATAACAACTGTCTAATCTTGTTGAATACAGGTCATCTGATCTCTTAGTCATCATTCAGTACATTTTGTGTATTACATTTTTCTGTCTGTTGTTCACTTGACCTTTATCTAGATTCCTGAAATGCCTGAACAGGTTTCTGACATTTATTAACCCTTTTATACTTCTAAGATGGATGCTATATTTTAATATAGAACACATATCAAAACACTTTATCCTAAATGATTATGTGAACCCTAAGTCTAATTTTGCTTCCACAGCACACCAAACCATGTAGCATGGGAAAGGGAAGTGGGAGTGTTTAATGAACAGAAGGAGTAAGACATATAATCTACTCATCAATTATGTTTGACTGGTTTTTTGTGGTCTATTTCAACTACTGTGGGAGTGACTTTAAAATATGATGTATATTGCAGAATTAGGACTCAATCTTGTAAATGAAGGATCTGCATGGTTCATGTTGTAGACCATTTCTGCTACGTTGGCACAGTGCATAATGATAATTATTGCATGCTTAATGAAGAATGTAATAGTTCCTTTATATCAGACAAGTCAAATTAATGAATAAACAAAGGTAAAGTTAACTTTGGTTTTACATTAATAAATAAAGTCCATGGGCAAAATTTTAAGTTTATTATATTTAAACATTGCTGAAAAGTAGCTTCTGTATTCTATATATATACAGTATATAAAAAAATACATGCATTACTGCATTTACAAAGTAGAACCTATATTAGTGCTTTTAAGTTATCAATGTTTAGTCTTTTGTTTTCATCTTTCAAATATTGAAGAATTCTTTTAAAATATTGCTTTTTTTAACTGTATACACTGGGTAACATTAGACATTACTTTTTCTGAGTTATGGAGAGCATGTCCAGTACAAAACTGTAAATAAAGCATAATCAGCAGCAGAATTTTCAATAAAGTATGCTAAAAAAGTTAAACATAACTTATATTACACTAACTTTCACTGAGCAGACATCTTATTATGTATGCTTATGTATCTTATTAATAATAGAGGTACACATTTGCTCAGAGAATAGCCTTAATTTGTCAGAATATGAAAACAACATATTGTTCAAAGTTTGTCCTATCTCATCTGCAATGTCTTATATACACATTTTATATGCACATCTTGCAATAACACACTAGCAAAGTGGCAAATGCCATGTCCTTTTCAACTAATGCTAGATTAAAGTAAGAGCTGGAACCACTACATTAAAGAGAATTTTTCCATTATGTTCCTAAACATTTTCTGAACTTTTTTGACTTTTCTTGTTTAGTGACATATATCCTATCATTATCTTACTGAAAATTCCCACGTGCTGCTATTGAAGGAAGCACCTAATTTGCAAAAATGTCTAGATATCCATTAAAACTGTTCTTCTTAAAAGCAATCCAAAGAGTGTCACAAAAAAGCATGGCACTCCTGTAAACTTCCACCACCACCCTGCATTACTGACACCCAGGACAGATTCTTTCACTTAATTGTATTTTTATCACTTTCTGGTCTTCCAATCAGTGTAACTCATTCAAAATCAGGTTTTGTCAGCCCCGCAGGTAACCAAGATAGCTGATTTTTTGCCAGTGTCCAGTATTTTTGTTCCAGTAAATGATTTTTTTTAACTTATTTAGGTTATTTAACAGGCATAACCCACCTCTTATGTGGCATGAAAACTGTCTTCTGGTATCATTTGCACCCAATTTATACTCAGCTGTTCCTAGGACTATAACCTGAATGTGGTGAACACTTTGGTATAAGAGTAGAGGAGAGACAAAGAGCAATTACAGAACAAAACTGATGATGTTTAAAAAATAAATCCAAGTCAATATCAATGCTAATGAGGATGGCAGAAATCCAGTCTAGGAGCCAAGCTTGGTAGTGGTGTATGTTGGTGAGTGCCTGTTGGCTGGGTGATTGATGTACTGTAGCTCTGTACTGAGCTGTACTGATCCACTATGTTGGCTCAGCACCTGAAAATGAAGGATGGAAGGGAGGTGTGATGCCAGTCATTTGACAAAAATGAGTGGGACATATCCAGATCTTAGCAATGGAAACTGGCTTTTGGAATATTGAATGGTGCTCAGCTGGAGTGGAAGGAGCTAGAATTATTGTGGAAGGCTGACAGATATCAGTTAGATATAGGATTAACAACCTCCACATGCAGCATAAATCATATAACCTCACCATCTACCTTTATATTGTGAGAAGCAGCCCGGACACAGACAGACAGACACCATTTTAAAGTCCACCACACGTTTATTTTCCATATTTACAATGTCCATGAGTGCACAACCCCAGTGCCTCCAGCACCAATCTCCCCAAAGTCCAGGCCTCTCTTCCAGTGCCTGCTTCCTTCAGGCCACCTCCACTCTCCTTCACTCAGAACCTTGTCCACTCCTTGCCCGACTCCAGTCATCGTTTGTAGGGAGGCGGCCCCTTTTATACATGCCCGGATGGGCTCCAGGTGCTTTCCCGACATTTCTCTGTGGACACTCCCCTGTGTGGGGGAAGTGCCAGCTGTGTTCCCAGAAGCCCTCTGGGTGTCCCCAGTCTTCTTCCCCCCAGCACTTCCTGGTGTGGCAGAAGTGCTGGGGGCCCGGGTCCTTCAGGTAGGGGGAACGCCCCCTGGCGGTGGCCATGGGCCCCTACAGGGTTGGGCTTCCAAGCCCTGTACCCGTGGCCCCCAATACAACCACAGCGGACACCCCCTCGTGGTCTGGAGGAGGAATGATCCCTCCTCCTGTCTTCCTGGGCGTCCCGGCTGGGTGCCACCCCCAGCCACGTGCCACAATATCTAAAGTTTCCCAAGCAACTGTAGGTGAAAGCTATAAAGTTCCAGTCAGAGTGCCATGCACTGATAGCAATTAGGCAAACCGAAAATTGGATCAACTCGGTTTGTTTAGACAATTCGGCTACTTCTGATTCGGCTTCAGTCTCTCCAGGTCCCATTGTAGTCAGTGCACGGTCTAAGTCAGCAGCACCAATTCAGCCACGGGCCGAGTGGGTAACAGTAAGACGGGGGTCTAAGAAGCCAAAATTTAGTCCCCCAGCACCCAGGTCACCAATCTGGACCCAGAACAGATTATCAGCACTCCGCAGCACGCCTGTGGAAACTGAGAATAAGAAAGTGGTCATAACTGGCGATTCCATAGTGCGAAATGTTAGAATTGCAAACTATGTTAAACCAGCAGTTAATGTTAAATGCATCGCAGAGGCCAAGATTTCTGGCATAGAGGCCACATTGGACCATGTCGCCGACGATGAAGTATCTACCTTGTTGTCGCATGTCGGCACTAATGATATTTATTCACAGCAATCTGAGGTATTAAAGAGGAACGTCATCTCCCTATGCATCAAAGCTAAAAGAAAATGTCAGAATTTAGTTGTATCTGGCCCCTTACCAAGACTATATAGAGGGGATGTGATTTATAGCAGATTGCATTCCCTTCACTGCTGGCTAGAAACCTGGTGTGCAAATAAAAGCATAGTGGGATGATTTTTGGGAAAAACCTGGATTTTTCAAAAGAGATGGTCTTCATCCTAACTGGAGGGGATCTTCTTATGTATTATCCCAAAATATGGCAGCAAAACTGCCTGGTTGACTGATTAGAGCACCATCCAGGCTGCAGTCATGTGATCTTAAATCACAGGCTGTTGTTTATCCCACCTGTTACTATCCTGAAGCTGTTACCCATAATCCCTGTTGTCTTGATACAAACCTTAAATTAATTGATAACCAAAAAATAAGGTGTATAATTAGACCAAGGGATAAAACCAGATGCGGTGGGTTGGCACCCTGCCCAGGATTGTTTCCTGCCTTGTGCCCTGTGTTGGCTGGGATTGGCTCCAGCAGACCCCCGTGACCCTGTGTTCGGATTCAGCGGGTTGGAAAATGGATGGATGGATAAAACCAGACCCTCCAAAAGGGACATATGTAATAGAAATTTACTTCAAATTAAAACAAAAAATACATCAGCAGTTCAGAAAGAACCATGCAGTTTTAAATGCTGCTTATTGAACATTCACTCTCTTGGCACTAAAGCTGTTTCGGTAAATGATATTATATTAAGTATAAAATCTGATCTGTGTCTTCTCACTGAAACCTGGCTTAGTAAATGTGACACTGTCCCCCTAGATGAGGCGTCACCAGATGGCTACTCTTTCCTTCATAAGTCTAGAGATTCTGGTCAAGGAGAAGGACTTGGAATAATTCACTGTAGCAAAATGCAAATCACTTCTAAAAATTTAGGCAACTTTACATCCTTTGAGGCATTCATTTTAAATATTATAACAGATTCCAACATAATTATTGTGGTAGTCTACAGACCACCAGGGCCTTATTTATTGTTCATGACTGATTTTAGGAACCTTCTATCTGATTTGGCTATAAATTATGATCACGTAGTACTGATGGGGGATTTTAATGTACACATTGATGTGGAAACTGACACTTTTAGCAAATGTTTTACTTATTTGTTAAATTCAGTAAGATTTTGTCAGAATGTCAAAGGTCCAACTCATAATCATAACCACACATTATATTTAATTATAACTTACAAAGATGAAATTCGGGCGGCACGGTGGCGCAGTGGGTAGCGCTGCTGCCTCGCAGTTGGGAGACCTGGGGACCTGGGTTCGCTTCCAGGGTCCTCCCTGCGTGGAGTTTGCGTGTTCTCCCCGTGTCTGCGTGGGTTTCCTCCCACAGTCCAAAGACATGCAGGTTAGGTGGACTGGCGATTCTAACTTGGCCCTAGTGTGTGCTTGGTGTGTGGGTGTGTTTGTGTGTGTCCTGCGGTGGGTTGGCACCCTGCCCAGGATTGTTTCCTGCCTTGTGCCCTGTGTTGGCTGGGATTGGCTCCAGCAGACCCCCGTGACCCTGTGTTTGGATTCAGAGGGTTGGAAAATGGATGGATGGAAGTTGAAATTCAAAATTTAAATATTACTCCATTAAATGAAGTTATTTCTGATCACTACTTAATTACATTTGATTTAGTCCTGCCCTTGCCAACACACTCACAGATTAAAACAAAGACAGTGCGACATCTAGATTGTAATTCTGCTTAAAAATTTATGGATATTTTGAGTAAGTTGAGTGTAATTGTGGAAAACCATTTAGATCAGTTAACATCAAATGTAAACGTGGAAAACAATTTAGATCTGCTAACATCACATTATAATGTGACCTTAAGAAATGCTCTAGACACAGTGGCTCCCCTTAAAACAAAAGTGATCAAAGCACATAGAAACTCTCCCTGGTTTAATGAAAACACTCGAGCTCTTAAATTAGAGTGTTGAAAACTGGAGCGCAGATGGAGAACAATAAAGCTACATGTCTCTCAAATTGCATGGACAGAGAGTGTTAATAAATATAAAAAACCCCTCTTTAAAGCTCGCTCAGAATACTATTCTACAATAATAGATAGCAATAATAAAAATTCTCAGGTACTGTTTAGAACAGTGGCTATATTAACAAATGGAAATTCAGATCAACAGTGCAAAATACCAACAGATATTAGCAGTACAGACTTTATGAACTTCTTCAATGAGAAAATTAAAAATGTAACATCCCAGATCTCTGCATCACACTACAAACCAAATACTAGCTTAGCAGACCCTGTCTCACATTGCATTCAGCACTTTAATAATTTTAATCCTGTAACTGAGCAGGAAGTCTTAACTTTAATTTCTAAAATGAAGCCCACTACTTGTTCCCTAGATCCAGTGCCAACAAAACTAGTAAAAAGTGTAATGGATGTTCTTGCAGCGCCTATTCTAAACATTATCAATAGTTCATTACTGCATGGCACAGTACCTGATGCACTAAAAGTGTCAGTCATTAAACCATTACTTAAAAAGTCAGACCTAGACCCACACATACTAAATAATTATAGGCCTACTTCAAATTTACCGTTCCTCTCTAAAATACTAGAAAAAGTAGTCGCCAGTCAGCTTCAGTCACACCTTACGCATTACAATTTATTTGAGAAGTTCCAATCTGGTTTCCGCACTGGTCATAGTACAGAAACGGCACTAACATGGGTTGTAAATGACATTCTGATATCCTCTGATGAAGGAAACTCCACTGAAATTATGTTGTTGGACTTAAGTGCAGCATTTTACACCATTGACCACTCTATTTTACTACACAGTCTAGAAAATGATGTGGGGCTTACAGGCACCGTGCTCGCTTGGTTTAGTTCTTATTTATCAAATTGATTCCAATATGTACAGAAATGTGCTGATAGTGCTCCATCATTATACACAGAAGTTCAATATGGTGTCCTGCAGGGCTCAGTACTGGGACCTTTATTGTTTTTACTTTACATGCTTCCACTGGGATCTCTCATCAGGAAACATAATGTTAATTTCACTCGTATGCAGATGACACCCAGTTATACCTTTCATTTAAATCAAATGAAGTTTCTCCAATGTTGAATTTAATTAGTTGTGTTAGTGAATTAAAGGGGTGGATGAATGAGAACCACTTGTCTTTAAACAAAGATAAAACAGAGATGTTAATTGTTGGAGGGAATGACGCTGATCATAACAATATTTTGTCATCATTTAACTCAGTTGGAATCCCAATTAATTTTACTGAATCAGCCCGCAATCTAGGAGTTATCTTTGACTCTAGCATGCCATTTAAAGTGCATATTACAAAGTTGTCCAAATCATGTTTCTTCCATCTTAGAAATGTTAGGAAATTAAGGCGCTTTCTAAATAAACAGGATTCTGAGAAAATAATTCATGCATTTATCTCTAGTAGGATTGACTACTGCAATGTGGTGTTCACTGGATGTTCAAACTGTTCTCTATACAGCCTCCAGTTAATCCAAAATGCGGCTGCAAGAATTATTACAAGAACAAGAAAATACGAACACATAACTCCAGTTCTCAAATCCTTACACTGGCTCCCGGTTATACCAGATTTCAAAATCCTCCTTTTAACATATAAAGCACTAAATGGCCAAGGTCCGGCTTACTTACAAACCAGAGCGCACATTAAAATCTCAAGATGCCGGTCTGCTTATGATTCCAAGGATTAATAAAATAACAACGGGAGGTCGAGCTTTTAGTTACAGGGCCCCTAAACTGTGGAATGGTCTGCCTGCTACTATAAGAGATGCCCCTTCGGTCTCAGCTTTTAAATCCTGGCTGAAGACTCACTACTTCAGTTTAGCATATTCTGACTAGAGCTGCTGATTAACTGTGCATACTGCACTTCTGTTGTTAGTCATTAGCACTAAAACATAAGTAACATGATAGTTATAATTGGATACTAACCCTCACCTATTCTGTTTCTCTTCTCTGTACTCAAATGTGGCACTTGGTGCCACGGCCCACCTGCCAAGTTGTTTCGCCTGCCTAAGGTAAAGTCATCCCTGATGAAGGATCGCAGGAATCATGGGAAGGAGGGGTCCTTTCATCGGATTGGCTGGCCCAGCACTGTTTCAGCCAAGGAATGGCCAAATTGGGGAGGCAGCTTGATGGATGAGGTCTCCAGGACTCTAAATATATCCAAATCTTCTTATGTGGTATCATCTACTGTTAAATTCTGCTCCGTACGTCTAAAATTTTAATTTTTATACTGTACTGAGGATTTGTTCTGTTCTGTGTATTGCATTGTATTGTATTGACCCCCTTCTTTTTGACACCCACTGAACACCCAACCTACCTGGAAAGGGGTCTCTCTTTGAACTGCCTTTCCCAAGGTTTCCCTCTTTTTTCCCTACAAGGTTTTTTGGGAGTTTTTCCCTGTCTTCTTAGAGAGTCAAGGCTGGGGGGCTGTCAAGAGGCAGGGCCTGTTAAAGCCCATTGCGGCACTTCTTGTGTGATTTTGGGCTATACAAAAATAAATTGTATTGTATTGTATTGTATTGTATTGTATTGTATTGTATTGTATTGTATTGTATTGTATACAGTTGGTGTTAGTACTAGTGCATGGAGAGGTTGCTTCAGTGTGGCTTGGTATTGACTATTTAAACAATGTAGGTTTTTTAAAGACAGTGAATTCTGTGCTCTAAAAGGTAACATCTGTAATCCTAAGCAGAGACTTACTGAGATACTAGGATGGACGTGACGGGGAGATACATCTTAACTGATTTGAATTCAAGTGTGAATTGTTATAGGATTTCTGTAATAGTCGTGACAGCCATCAATTGCCCATAACAAACAAAACATTTCTCAGTGTGTCATCTTTAGTTGGATGTTTCTGAGTGTAGCCGAATGGTATTTTGTCAAATCTGAGACATGAAATAGTGGTACAGCATTACAACAACGACAACAACAACATCTATTTGTATAGCACGTTTTCATACAAATGATGTAGCTCAAAGTGCTTTACAAGATGAAGAAAAAAATATATAAAAATTAGGCAATACTAATTAACAAAGAATAAAGTAAGGTCAGATGGCCAGGGCGGACAGAAAAAACAAACAACAAAAAAACTCCCTATGGCTGGAAAAAAAAACAAAATCTGCAGGGGTTCCAAGGCAATTAGACCACCCAGCCCCCACTAGGCATTCTACCTAACATAAATGATCTAAATCAGTCCTCATGGTTTACAGGCTTCATGTGGAAGAATTTGATGATGATGGTCATGAGGACATCTGGCCTTCAATCCACCAATGTAGGGATTGCATGGTGCTTTGATCAGGTAGTGGTGGCGCAGATCCCCACCACAGAAAACCAGAAAAAGAACAGCAGAGAAAGTAAGGGTTAGTATGGATTTTGGAGCCATGAAAAAAAAAGATAATTAAATGAATATACAGAATATCAGAGTTTCACTAAAATGAATCTCTGAGAAAGCCATGTTAAAGTAGTGGGTTTTTAGGAGGTTTTTTAAAGTGCTCTGCTGTATTATTGCTGCTTTCTTGCATTTCAAAAGTCTGGAGTTTAAATCCTGGCCTAGATGTGTGAATTTTGCTTGTTTTTCTTGTGTTTGTGTACATTTGCCTCTCTGTATGTTGATGTTCAACACAAACATGTGTGTGGTACGTAGATTGAGTGGTGAGTCTAAATTGGCAAGGTATGTGTGATGTGCAGTGCAATGGACAGACACCGAATGCTACAGGCAAAGGCTCTAGCTCATAAGGCTTGAAACAGAATGGGTTTAATAATAAGTGAACTGATTAAATGTAATCTTATATATTTACTCTGTAATCTTTTCTAAAGTGTTGTTTTGCTCTTTCACAGTTCACTCTGACTCCAAATGATGTAACAGGTAAAAGCACAGGTAAAGTAATAAAGTAAAAAGTAATTCCGGTGAGGTGCTCTCTCTCCACAGAAGGATCAGAAGAAAATTACTACAAAAAGAAGAAGAGGATTTTGGTTCACTTTTAACTTCCAAGAAACCCTACCCAATGGTGCCTGAAAGTATACTGCTTAACAAATGGTCTCTAGTTCTTGCAAACCAGGTCGTGAATAAAGGAAAACTAGTGTCTTCCCAGCATTGATATTAGACTAATTTTGTATATAAAAATTCCCTTCTCTGCTAACTGTGGCAAGAGCCATGGACTCAGCTAACTCTATAGAAGTAATCTTTATCTTTGCTTTGTTTCTTGACTTTCTTGACATTTTATTTACTGTTAAAACCATTTAAATCTGTCTGGGATGGAAAAATACTGAGGAGGATTGTGCGCTGTTTGGTGGTGTGCTCCCATACAGTCTCAATACATTGTTTACATGCCTATAATACTAAAGTCTGTGATTAATCATGTTATATGGCTTTGCAAAGTTGTATTTATTAGCACACTTACTTCACTGGAGATATGACAAGTTATTTGTTACATGGAATTTTGACAGAATAACTTCAGAAACAAAGATACAACAACAAATAAAACAATTTCTACTAGAATGTTTGACAGCATCAGGAGAAATAACCTTTTAGCTTTATTTGCAGTGCAAGGAATTAAAGGTCAATAAACCTATTTTTGGTATAATGCAGGTCAGCAAACACACCAAAACAATTCTTTTAAAAGTTAGAGTGTACAAAGAGAATGTTATTATTTATGTTATTAAAAAGTATACACCCAACTCTTATATAGTATTTCTTGTGTATTTTTCAGATAACTTCTATAGTTGTTTAATATACAGAAAGTTGACGGACCATGTCAACATCTGTACTAATATGTCATTAGCACTCAGTTGCAATTTTCTGTAAAGCAGGTGAACTTTTTTCGCCTGTCATGCACTTCCCAATATTAGAGTACCTTCTAACATCAAGCTTATTCTGGTAAAATACAGTTTTGTAATTTGGGTAAAGAAATTGTGTTAGTGCTGTTATTGAAAAAATCTGTTCAACTATATTAAACCATTCATAAACATATTATTTTCTATGCTTCTTATCTTTGATAATTTGTTCAACAAACAGTTCTTCATTATCTCTGTTATAAAATAAATGTAATATTGCAAATTTTGATTAGAAATTAAATTGTAACATAATCTTTTTTACAAAGTCTGCGTATGTGACAGAATTGAATTATTTTTTCTCATAAAGGTTGCAGTCTTTTTTCAGTTGATGACTGATTACATGAAGTAGTTAAGTCTACAATGCCACCTTCCATTTAAGTATAATAGCCATGTTTTCTGATAAAAAGACTGAAATGAGTGGACGATTGTGAAGCCCCAGGCAATGGCACCCTTGCATAGACTCAGAATTTGGGCATCTGGAATCATAACTGAATGACCAGTTGGCAATAGACTAAGACATAGACCAAAATGTTGTTTGTAAAACAGAGATTCTGTTCTTTTCCCATTAAGTGCTAATTATACTTACAAAAACAGTTCACTACAAAAACACAATTAGAAACAGAAATAAGCCAAAACAGGTGCAGTGACTCCAAATGAAACTGTGATGAAAAAAGAAAAACAAACAAAAAGAATAGTCTCCCTTCTTCAGTTAACATAATTCAAGAAATAATCAAAGAAAACAATTGAAAATAAAAACTGGAAAAATTAGACAGAATTATAAAGAAGAATTGCCACCCCAAATCCAGATCATATCTATAATTATAAACTTGCAACATAATCACCTTTCTCCTCACTGCTCCTATGTTCAGCAGCTCAGAAAATACTAAAACATTTAAAAATAAATGTCTTTGCTGCCTGATCCATCATCCTAAGTCACATTCACTACTTTATGAGACTGATTTAATTAATTATTCAGCCTTTTTAAAAGATCTCGGCTGTTCTTGCAAGCTCTGGCCTAAAAGTAAACTTTGTGAAAGCTCTATGGCACTTCAACATTTTTCTGCTCTTTAAATATACACATGAATTTATGAAGACTGTACTAAGTCACTGCATTGGGCTGGCGCCCTGCCTGGGGACTGTTTCCTGCCTTGCGCCCTGTGTTGGCTGGGATTGGCTCCAGCAGACCCCCGTGACCCTGTGGTTAGGATATAGCAGGTTGGATGATGGATGGATGGATGGATGGATGTACTAAGTCAATTTAAAAATGTACATTCTATTCATGAAGCAATTACAAGGTCATTTTATGATATGAATAATCATTTATTCACAATAATTCACGCAATGTCTGAAGTTTTCAGGAAGTGCAATTTTATTAAAGTTGTATTGTAACTTTGAGGTTGAACACATTACTTGACATTTTAAACATATTTTTTTTTTGTGTTTTAAAACATTTATATGTTTTAGCAGTATAAAATGTTACTAATGAAAGGAGAACCATTGTAAATGCGTGGATGCTAGGGGTCGCTATTGCCCCTTTAATCCCAACAGACAGACGCTTGTGACACCAAATAAATGTAATAAGTGTTTTTAATCCAAACAGTACTTGTTATGATCTTTACTCACCAAAACTCAGTGCCACTCTGGTGATCTATGCTACTCAATACATGGGCTGAGGGGGGATCCTCAGCTGCAGTGTCATGGAGGCCCCACACCCTGAGGATCCGCATAAAAGGGAACAGGGCACATAACAAAAAACTATAAAAAACAGAAAAATAAAGTAAACAATAATCCAAACAATAATTCATTCATACAATATAACTAAACCAAAAAACATAATCCACAGTACAATCTGCAAAATAATAATTAAAATACAACAAAACAGACCAAAAAAAGCATACCACACTGGTTGAAACCCTAAGACATAAAATATACAGAACTGTACATGTTAAACATATTAAATTCTAACAAACAGGATGTCCACAATAATAGCATCCTATAAATTTAAAAGCATTAGGGACACTGCTTTACAGTAGCCATCTAAACAGAAGATCCAATTTCCACCTCTATGTACTTAAGATGTGCTTAATTTACATAGTCTATGTCTCTAACATGTATATAAGCCATCGATTTAAAACAGTATACTGTAAAATGATTTCTAATTGCTCTGGCAATTGTCAGCATGCATTACTGCCATTATTTATTTGGGGGGGCAAACAATTGTGCACTGCTGAGAGGGGGCTAGTGGTTCATTGAAACAGATTTATACTTGCTTTACTAGTTATACTAATAACTTCATCTCTGAATTTTATGCAGATCATTCTTCAAATTTCCGATTTAGCTTTATAGTAGGGAACTGTTTTGTTAAAATTAAAAATACCACAGTTACTGGAAGCGTACCGGACATTTTTGTTAGACATCATATTTTACATCATATCTTGCATTACCTTACATTAAAATTTTTTTCTAATGCATGTTAAAAATATGGGACAGAACTTTTTCTGGACTCCAACCCCATTTTGTTAGGCATAGTTGAAAATTTTCCTTGAGAGAAAATTCAGTCTATAAACCTCATTTGAAAATTGTTATCTGTAAAACATATTAATTTATTTTCCTTGTGAGGTAAAGTTTTAATTTACTCAATTTTTTATGTGATTGTTTATTGGAAAATAGTCATGAACTATGAAGGTGTAGCCTTTGCAGATCGGTCTATAATATTTGACAAAAAGTGTGCCACACAGTCTTCACTCATCCAAGACCATAGCTTGCAATTTATATACATACAGTATATAATTAGAAATATAGATGGCTTTCAAAATCTTAAAAAAAAAAATCCTCAGGTTTCCCGTTGTTTGGAGATGCCATCCGAGCTGTGGACATAGCTTTGCATCCGGCAGCAGCACTGGGCATTGTAATCAGGTAAGTTCTGTAGGTTTTCAAAGAGCAACTTTGGTTGGGTTTTGTACCATTTAATTAAAAGATAGGCTATCTTTTATGTTTTATTCAGTTTTTGTCTTGTTTGTTGCTTTTTACTCATTTTTAAGGCTTTCAGCTTATATTATACCTCCTTTACTTATTTAAATGTTTTATTCAATTTGAGTTCAAATAATTCTCGAACATTTACAAAGTTTACCTCTTTTTATTCAGTTGAAAACATTTTATAATTTTTAACCTATACTTTACAGTGTTTGTTTTTTTAAAGAGGTTTAATTTTTGTAATTTCTGTTCAAAAGGTTATTTACTCAGTACCAGTTTCTTTATTTATAGGTCAACCTCAATGTGCATTTCATGAATGAGTTTTAATAAACTACAAAAAACACATAGATGCCTATTCTATCGGAAACTTTACTGTTGCTATTCTTCATGAAAACATGATATTAAAATATTTTTTTGCCTATCACTACAAACCTCCTAGGGTAACTAACACATTAAAAATATAAATTTGGGTGCAGTAATCCTTTAAGTATTTTTCAATTTAAATATTGTTTAAAAATGAAAATAACTTAACCAGTTTTGAATTTATTGGTACTGAATTATTTATTCATTTTTTAAAAGTATTCATTTATTTCACCATGCGCATGCACATAGGGGACAGATTAAGGACTCTATTGACTGTAATTCTACCACCACACCAGGGGTTGGTACTGTGTAATAACGTTTTTCTTTCTTCCTCCTGCTGCAGGCTGTATGATTGACGCCTAGGAAATCTCTGATGTCAATTCCGGTGTTTGCTTACTTGGACCCGTCTCTTTCTGCTGGGAGGATTGAAAACCAGAAGCATCTTTGCCAATTCTGTTCTGAACTCATGTATGAAAAGCCTCTCTGCAATTAATGCAGATTTTTCAATTTGCTTGCGATCCATTTATAAGGGGTTACTGTGCTGCTACCCCAACTCTTCGTTATCCTTTGTATTTTTATTTGTTGTTTTAAAAGATATAAAGATGTATTAACATGATCTATGTAGTTTTAATTGTAATGAAAATTACTTTAAAGGAGCAACTATGGAATTTGTATTTAATTTATATATAATAATCTTTTACAATTTATAACAAAAATATATATATTTTTATATGAAGCCTTAACAGAGTGAAATATGAAACTTAAGGAAAAGGACTGAAGGCAACTCAAGGGTTAACTAAATATAGCTTAAAACTTAACCACATGAGGTCAGCCTTATCTTGGAGAAACCACCAACTTCATTTTCCAAGGTCAGAATAAAGTTGTTTTGCAAATGTGTCGATCAGCACAAGCAGCAAGCAGCCTGATATACCATTCCCAAATAGAACTGAGTTTGTCACAGCATTCTCAGAGCTCATGTCTGTTTATCTGACATTGAGGTGCCTGGAGTTGTATAGGGTAAATAATATATCTTTATTTGGAACACATACATTTCATGTGTGTTCCGTGTCTACAATGTTCTGTGTAAGTGTAGGATGACATGAACTGCTGAACACATGGCTATAACAGAAACCTCTTCCATGTTATGCTTGTAATGCTAGTAATGATGTGGTGTATAAATTATGAAGAATTTAGTCCAAATATCAAATAAACATATGTACTTTTATTCAAGAATATAACAAAAGAAAAAAATCATTCAGGATTACAAGTTTTTTTGTTGGCTCCAGGGATTCTAGTGTTAAGTAAATCTTCAAAACACCCTTAATCAACAAGGCGGCGTTCAGAATAATGGGAGAATTGTGTGGAGTCAGAGAGGAGTCACGCTTTTTACAGTTTTTCTCAGCTGCTTACAAACTATTGCCAAACTAAAAATCCCAAACCATACTGCCATCTACCAAAATGCTAACTCATTTCAAGAAAACTATTAACACTATTCCCCTATTTTGACACATAATTCAGATTTGTTTCACATAAATCCCTTCATTTATCATTGGCTTCACTATGTGCTTATTTAGAAAACACTAGCGTTAATATCGTTAACTCAAGTCAACACAGCTGGAACTTATTTTGCACACAATTCCCCACGTACAAACACTACAAGTCAAAATTGTTCACACACCAGTCATAATCTTAGGATAGATAGGTAAAAGGGACATTGGTCAGTTCACTTGTTTTGGAACAACAGATCAACCATCACAGGAAGAAAGAGGAAGATGACACAGGAAGGGAGTTTGAACAGAGTGAGGAAGAATAAGGGTAAGAGCAAGGAAACAAGTTTTAAATAAGATTCATACCACTCTTGTTGACCATGCATTGGATGTCGATGGCAAAAGATGGTCAAAGTATATAACCAAATCTGAGCCTCTACACAGTAGCTTCTATAATACCAACCTTCAGAGAGGAAAATAGGTAGGTCATTTACATACTGCTCTCTACTGTATCTTTGGAGTACTGTACACTGTTATGTAGCTGTTTGCTCTGTTGGAGTGTATGCTGTCTGAAATGTATTGACTTACTGCACCATTTTACACAGTTACTCTTACGTTTTTCAGTTAGAACTTGAAGAGTTTTGTTTTCCGGAACTGAGAGATGAAACGTTGTAGGCAGCAGAACCCTATTTTCTGAAGAGAGATAGGGGACAATGATCAATATGATTATAGCCATAAACACAATTCGCCTGCTTGAGATACAGCAGAGGGTTATTGAGAATCAAGAAATTTTCTGAGGTATTGATGCAGTCAACATTTCCACAAATGACCACATTTTCTGAAAGAGCAGGTTGACGATGAAACTGGCCTATCTTGTTCCTTTTGAAAGGAAACACCTGGAATATATGCAAGCAAGGTTTTTTTATACAGTGTAAGTATTTGAACATAGTTATAGAATGTATTAGAGTACTGTATAGCACTACTTTATACTGTGTAGAACAAACTGTATTTATTACCTCCTTTTCTGTGTACTCCAGCAACGTGTTTCAGAGTAGTCATTTACTGTAGTGTTTATCATCATTTGTAGAGAATCTTTGAAATGGAAGCAAGGCATACTCCTCATGAGCACATGTTTGTTAATGAGGCAGGCTTCACCCTCACTGAAAGGAGGAGGAGGGGGGGGGGGAACATAAATTGGTCATTTTGAATGTCCCTGGCCAGCATGGGGGGGAATGTGACAATGTGGCCCCCATCACCCACCAAGTGGTCCTCCACCAACATGCCATTCTTGGTCAATACAACACCATGCTTTTACTGGTTTTCCTTGATGGTTTCCTAGATCAGGTATAGCAAATGGTCCAGAGGGAGTCAGCACAACCATAGCAGCCATGGGACAATGTCAGTGTCCACAGGGCTGCTCTGGTTTGTGACTGGTTCACCACAGCACAGTTGAGGCTTGCCAGATATGGATAAGGCATCCAAGAGTTTTTTCCCCTCACCTCCAGGCCAGGGCTCATATTACATGCAATGTCAATGAGATTCTTTGGCGTGACCCTGACCTGAGAAGGGATGCTGCTGCTGAACAGAATTTTCTTTTTTTTTTTACCGATTTTTATATATACCTTTGTACATTTAGAGAATATATTTTTTAGAAAATGTATACATTTGTTGTTTGTATAGTGTTTATTATGTAAAGAGGTAGTGGGGAGGGGGGCATAAGTAACATTACTCATTGCAGAAAGAGTGTTTTCACAGTAGTCTTTTGAATTGATCTCAGCATGGTGTACTTCTATGTTGCAGTATATGTGTTTTTGAGGTCTTTTGTGTGATTGTTGAAGTCAAAGTTTGGTTTTGATATAAGGTTACTTGGTTTTGAGTAGAGAGTTTGGTTTTGACCTGGAAGTTTGAAGTTTGGGGAGATGAGTGTGCAGTTATGAAATTGTGTTTAGAGGTTTTGGGAAATTGAGCTTATTTTCAAGAAATGTATCTAAGCAATCGAGAAAAGAGTCAGATAACATGATGTATTAGATGAGGTAATAGCAACAGAAAAGTATAAAAGAGGATGTATTGTTTTATTGATTGCTCACTCCATGGACTGTGATATTTTTGCTTATTTCTGTGCAAGTAAAGATATGTTTTGGATTCTCATCTGGGCACCGAGACTGCCTTCTTTGAAGAAAGAGGAAAAGTTTTTTCCACAACACAACATGATTTAAAATGTTTCACTTTTCAGGCAAGTCATTTCCCTCCTGTTATGAAAATTTCCATACAGCACTTGACTATAACTGCAGTCATTATTTGTCATCTAATTTGGAAATATTTTTAACAATTAATGGCATACTCACCTAACCTACACTGATGACAAGACAACAGCAAATGTGCAATTAATAAATAACTTTTGTCAAGTAATGTGATCTGTACAATAAATGCAAGCCTGTAATAATAGTAACAATAAATATTTCACATTCAATTTCTACACCAAACAGTATTTATACTTTTTAGAAATACAAATTAGCTAAAATGCTAATGTGGCACACTTTTAAAATACTGTCTTGCCTGCTATTAGCAAATTACAAATAACTAGCATAATATTTGCATGATTAGTTTATGTCAAAGCAAGAAAAACTTTGTGGATAACAGCTTTATTATTGTCAGGGTATGCTACTGTGAGTGTGAAAGCCTTCCTTTAAACCCTGTTGAATAGTTTTTGATGCTGGGCCAATTTATTTTTTGTTTGCTTCCTAATGCCATCAGCCTTACTCATCAGTCCTGTTTGCATGTGCCAAAAAACTGAATTTACCCCAGATTTACTGTCCAGATGGCCTTCTGTTCTAAATACAGTGTTTTGTATGCCATTGAATAAATAGATTGAATAGAAACAGTTATTGTATGGTGCGCTGTATAATACTATATCTTCTGCCAATACATTTTTTTTCTTTTTTAGAATGTGTGTACTGCTTCCTTGTTGGGTTTAACAGTGAATTATGGAAATACTGGGCCATGCAGTAATATCCTGCTAGCTTATCTGTAATTAATATTCTCTCATAAAGGGCCTGTAATAAATATTTCCACAGGTATTTTCAAAACCTGATGACTCTTACCCTACTTCTGTGTTCATACTTTTCAAGTTATGTAAGTGAATACATCATGATCCATCCATCCATCCATTATCCAACCTGCTATATCCTAACTACAGGGTGACGAGGGTCTGCTGGAGCCAATCCCAGCGAACACAGGGCGCAAGGCAGGAAACAAACCCCAGGCAGGGTGCCACCCCACCACAATACATCATGATAATAATGGTAATAATAATAATAATATAAAAGGGTTGTTGATGCACCAGTCCATCAGCCTGGATTTTTCACTCAAAATATCCATCCATTATCCAACCCGCTATATCCTAACTACAGGGTCTGCTGGAGTCAATCACAGCCAACACATGGTGCAAGGCAGGAATCAAAACCCGGGCAGGGTGCCAGCACACCACAGGGCGCTAGCACACACACACACACACACCCCAAGCATACACAAGGGACAATTTAGAATCGCCAATGCACCTAACCTGCATGTCTTTGGACTGTGGGAAGAAACCGGAGTACCCGGAGGAAACCCACGCAGACACGGGGATAACATGCAAACTCCACGCAGGGAAGACCTGGGAAGCGAACCCGCATCTCCTAACTGCGAGGCAGCAGCGCTACCCACTGCGCTACCGTGCTGCCCCACTCAAAATATGTGATTGACAAATCTGTGTAGAACTTGCCAATCCCTAAGTGGTTTTATTATATTGGAGAGAAATTTCACTTTGTGTCACTTCATGTTGTAGAGAAGAAAACTTTGACTATTCTTTGCATGGATGCAGCAAACAACTATTCAGAATTTTCAGCCCTTTTAGAGACTTTGGATTCAAGACTCAAACTCTGTTGCATTACTAGGAGAATTCAATGTTTATGTGGTGAATTACAGAGAACCCTGTAGTAGCATGACTGAGAGGAACAACTGCTTTTGTACCTTTGTTTTAAGGATCAATGAGTGATTTTGTAAATTTTGTCATGTGATTTGAGAACGTTTGTTCACGAGTGAGGGAAGAATGGAGCGTGAGATCGACAGGCGGATCGGTGCGGCATCCGCAGTAATGCGGGCATTGCATCGGTCTGTCGTGGTGAAAAAGGAGCTGAGCCGCAAGGCGAAGCTCTCAATTTACCAGTCGATCTATGTTCCTACCCTCACCTATGGTCATGAGCTATGGGTAGTGACCGAAAGAACGAGATCGCGAATACAAGCGGCTGAAATGGGTTTCCTCCGCAGGGTGTCTGGGCTTTCCCTTAAAGATAGGGTGAGAAGCTCAGTCATCCGGGAGGGGCTCAGAGTAGAGCCGCTGCTCCTCCGCATCGAGAGGAGTCAGATGAGGTGGCTCGGGCATCTGATCAGGATGCCTCCTGGACGCCTCCCTGGTGAGGTGTTCCGGGCACGTCCAACCGGGAGGAGGCCCCGGGGAAGACCCAGGACACGCTGGAGGGACTATGTCTCTCGACTGGCCTGGGAACGCCTTGGGATTCTCCCGGAAGAGCTAGAAGAAGTGGCCAGGGAGAGGGAAGTCTGGGCATCTCTGCTCAAGCTGCTGCCCCCCGCGACCCGACCTCGGATAAGCGGGAGACAATGGATGGATGGATGGATGGATTTGAGAACGTGTTCCTGGCAGTCTGGTAAATAGAAGTGCTGAGCTATTGAGTGATCACTGAACAGACCTGGAAGACCCAAACAGGATGTATTCTGGGAACAAATAGAGGATACCTCTGCTGTGGTAGTTCAACTTGCACCTTAAAAATAACTTTTTCTGAATTTTGTGATAGTCAGAGATATTAAATCAGAATGGACCCATCTCATGCAGGTAATTTGTTCTCTGGTGTCGTGTCTAAGTGCTTTGAGATAGACACAAACTGACCTTTTAGTTATATAGAGGTTTACTTATCTCATCCCATGGGTGAGACATCTTCTTGGCTGCAAGTGACATGCTTCTGTGTGTGCAATATCAAGCTGAGTTTTGTTCCGGCTCTCTATTTCAACACATATTTGGACTGTTACTTTTATACAGTGATCCCTCGCTATATCGCGCTTCGCCTTTCGCGGCTTCACTCCATCGCGGATTTTATATGTAAGCATATTTAAATATATATCGCGGATTTTTTGCTGGTTCGCGGATTTCTGCGGACAATGGGTCTTTTAATTTCTGGTACATGCTTCCTCAGTTGGTTTGCCCAGTTGATTTCATACAAGGGACGCTATTGGCAGATGGCTGAGAAGCTAGATTGCTTACTTTTCTCTGTCTCTCTTGCGCTGACTTTCTCTGATCCTGACGTATGGGGATTAAGCAGGGGGGCTGTTCGCACACCTAGACGATACGGACGCTCGTCTAAAAATGCTGAAAGATTATCTTCACGTTGCTATCTTTTGTGCAGCTGCTTCCTGAAACGACAAGCTGCATGGTGCTTCGCATACTTAAAGGCTCGAAGGGCACGTATTGATTTTTGACTGAAAAAAAAACTCTGTCTCTCTCTATCTCTCTCTCTCTCTCCCTCCCTGCTCCTGACGGAGGGTGTGTGAGCTGCCGCCTTCAACTGCTTTGTGCCGCAGTGCTTCGCATACTTAAAAGCCAAACAGCCCTATTGATTTGTTTGCTAGAGATTGTTTTCTCTATCTATGTGACATTCTGTGCTCCTGACACGCACTCCTTTGAAGAGGAAGATATGTTTGCATTCTTTTAATTGTGAGACAGAACTGTCATCTCTGTCTTGTCATGGAACACAGTTTAAACTTTTGAAAATGAGACAAATGTTTGTTTGCAGTGTTTGAATAACGTTCCTGTCTCTCTACAACCTCCTGTGTTTCTGCGCAAATCTGTGACCCAAGCATGACAATATAAAAATAACCATATAAACATATGGTTTCTACTTCGCGGATTTTCTTATTTCGCGGGTGGCTCTGGAACGCAACCCCCGCGATGGAGGAGGGATTACTGTATTCAGTTATTTGTCATTGTTTTTGCTATGTTGTGTATGGGTCGCTGGACAATTGACCAGACAGTCATGTGTTTACACTTCCAAGGTCAAATGTATTAGGTTCTCTTCAATTTGTCTTTCTGTTATCTGAGTTTGCAGATAAAATAAAAAAGAATTCATGAGTGCCTTTGTTATTTTGTCTCAACATTGTTTCTGATCCCTTTTTATGATTTTTAGTCCTTAATTCTTGATTAGGCTGGGATTGGCCCTAGCAGACCCCTGTGACCCTGTAGTTAGGATATAGCGGGTTGGATAATGGATGGATGGATGGAATTCTTGATTAGCATTTTAGTACTTTGAAAGATAGGATGTATTTTCAGATTAATTTTTATGTATCTCCTGGTGTTTCTCCACTGGTCACCTCTATTATTTTTCATAGTTTATGCCTCTGATAAGCTAAAACTGGGGGAATCAATAAAGACAAATGCCTAAAAGTTGTTGGAATCTATAAGAATCTTTGGGTAACACCAGGAGTAGAAGAAGGTGTTGAAGGAAGAGGTGTACTATGTAGTAATAATAATAATCGTAATACATTTTATTCATATAGTTCCTTTTCCATGCTCAATGTCAGGAGAAAGTTTTCTAGATCTGACTGAGATTTGAAAGCACATAAAATGGCCACTACTGCAGCTGCCGCTTTGTTGCTTGCATTTTTTGACCTTCCAGTTTTGGACCTTTTTCATCTCCTTTGTGGACTTGTGTTTCTCTTTGATAACAAAAGTAAGGTCATTTTTTCTTATTCCAGATTGTAGTCTTCTGGCTGAAGCTTGAAGTAAAGACAATGGCTATGATTTACACTATATTTATGCATATGACATTGTGTATTAATTAAAATCGTTACATTGCACACATACTATCTGTGACTGAACTGACCATAAAACACAGGTCAAAAAATTAAAGATTTCAAATATTTTGTTATACATTTGCTAGCTGCTATACTGTATTTTAGAAATGCTGAATGGACAGTCAGATGGCAGAGCAAATCTGTGCTACAGTTACAAGTCATGATTATGGCCTTGCTTTAAATAGATAAAAAATGCATCAAGGATCTTTAATGGTATAAGTAATGCCAAAACACTGGAAGATGACATGTTGTTTTTGTATGAGCAGAGGGGAGAGTAGTTGAAAATCAGGCGGGTCAGAACACAGAAGTCAAAAATACATAATGTCAGCTTTTGACAGACAGTGTTGTCAAAAAGCCAATTCTAAGGTGCAAACCACTAACTAAAAATTTCTTTACCTAACTACAACTATGAACTTTTTGTGGGAACTCCAAATCTAGAATCGTTATGAGCTCGATAGTTCCCTCGGATACAAGTCCCAATCAGTTCCACAAATGCCCATTAGAGGGGGAAATGCTGACAAAAAACACAGAGGGCCATGTAGAATCTTTATAAATAATATGATTTATTAGTACAAAATGCTCTGCAGCACAAAAATAAGCTCCAAGGAGCATAAATGCAAAAAGGAGTTGCTACCAAAGGAAATCCAAAGCAAAGAAAGTTCCAATGTGAAATCTAAAGTATAGTCAA
Organism: Erpetoichthys calabaricus; assembly: GCF_900747795.2. NCBI lineage: Eukaryota > Metazoa > Chordata > Cladistia > Polypteriformes > Polypteridae > Erpetoichthys > Erpetoichthys calabaricus. Next base: position 100,016,862 of record NC_041399.2, read on the forward strand.
ATATGGGGCACACAGGTTGAACATCAAGTACATAATGAAGCACAGGAAAATCACAAAACCAAGAACACACCACTCCCAAGCACATTCGAATGAATTGCAAGGGACTGTGGGTTGTTCCTGACTTTGTGAGACTGACGGCAGTCGCTTGTGGTAATGGGTAGTTGGCCCCTCCTTTTGGGGAACTACCCATAAAAGACAAGAAGCATAACCCAGACATAGGGAATACAGAAAATAATAAACAAAACCAACATTAAAATAAAGCAAAGACTTAAAAATAAATAAAAAATACTTAAAACGAGTTTCATCCCCAGTCAAGGGAGGAACTCTGGTTAAAATATAACAAGAGCTCATATTGCAGCACATTGCCATCTTTTATAACACTGATGCAATGATGTCATGTGTCACAGCATATATCTACTATGTGACTGGAAACTGCTGTGATATGTAATCTGAACTGTGGTTGTACTCATAGGAAACAAACAAAAAGGTATGGGGCATTAGAAATTATAGTCATACCCATAAAAATAAATAACACTACCAATGCACAATAATCTATAAAAAGAAAGATAAACAAAGTGATCATAACAGTCATGAGTCTCGGCAGCACAGCAAGGATAAGTACTGTACATCAGATGGCAGAGGCCGTAAGGAGATTTTGATTACAGTAGATCTGATTTCTTCTTCTTAAACAGAAAGCACAGTTTCATTTATCTTACTTCTACACCAAAACTGTACTGTAACCCTTGGAGTTGATTGTCATTCAGAATTTGAAGAACTCAAAGTTACTATAGGTTGACACAGCAATTTGTTAAAAAAAATGTCTCCCATAATGTGGTGTTGCTGCTCAATTAAAACACCTTTTTTGTAAATAAAGCAGAATCTGTATTCTTAAATTCTCCTTACCGAGTGAGATTTTCGCAATGGCTTTTACACTGTGGAAAACAGATCTTATAAAAGAGCAAATCTCATGGATCTTCTTGCTGAAGTCAATTTAGATCTTGATTGAACAAAATAGCAGCATCATCCTCATACTGGTTTCTACATTAATGTAAAAGCTGACCTGGATTTTTACATGGAATTATCACTTTACTCAGGTGTTTGTATTAGTAACTGTAAATTAGAAAAAGACAAGTCAAGTCAAATTTATATGGCACTTATAAAACAACTAAAAGTTGACCAAAGTGCTTTTTGACAATAAAATAAACAGCAGATAAGAAAAAAGGAGTGAAAAACATAATACATTAGAATAAAAGGATCACAAATGAAAGGCAAATGCAACAAAAAGCTAAGAGCAATGCATTATAGTTAACAGTCATAAAAACACATAAACATTTAGAAAATAAAAGAGTTAAAACCATAAAGTGAAGCTAGACTGTCAATGCAGCCAAAAAGCAAGTGAATAAAAGTGTGTTTTTAGCTGTGATTTAAAATACTTAAACGTAGGGGCTGAACTTATCGAGAGGAGCAGGCTGTTCCATAGCTGAGGACCCAATACAGCATAGGCACAATCACGCCCCAGCTTCAATTGTGTGCCTGGAACAGACAGTAATTCCTAATAAGTGAATCTGAAAGACCTGGTGAATGAGTAGGGAAAGAGAAGATCAGCAGGATACCCTGGAAAAGACTCATGTAAGGCTTTGAACACAAACAATAAAATCTTAAAATCTACCCTGTTTTTCAGACGGAAGCAATAAAGAGAAGCTAACACAGGTGAAATGTGATGTCTTTTTTAGTGCCAAAGCAAGCAGAAGTGTCTCCGACCATGCAGATCATGTAGGATTGCCTTATTTAGATTATGTCAACTGTTGGGCCTAGAGGGTTACAAGAAGCAAATTCCTAGAACATTGCCTGGAGCAGCAGCAAAATGTGAATTTCCTCATCGTCTTGTTATTTTTATAATGATTTCAGAATCAGACCCTAGACCTTGATACACTTGCATATGATATCTTGTAGCAGCTGAAGGGTGCTCAGTCACATTTAAAAAAAAATAGTCATTTTTCTAAACTGCTTCATCCTGAACAGAGTTGGGAATGTGCTGGAGCTTATCCCAGCTAGTGTAGGGCACAAGGCAAGAACAAACCTGCAAACACACACACACACACACACTCACATATTAGGGCCAATTTAATGTCGCCAATCCATCTAACCTGCATGTCTTTGGTCTGTGGGAGGTCCAGGGCAAAGTGGGCACTGCCCATTCTGCTAGGCTTTAGTGGCAGATCAGGCCACTAAGTTAAGTAAGCAGATGTAACAGGAATGCAGGCAACCAGCTGCAAAAAAAAAACAAAAAAAACAACTTGCATTCCATACTAAATGACTGAACTCCAGTTTGTGCCTGGACTTCATCAGATAACAAAGGTGTAAATCAGAGGTGACCTGACATCTCTCCAGAGGCCCATCTGCAGACCTCTTCATCCAGAAGGAGCAAAATGGACACAAGCAAGGAAAAAGTCATATAATTCAAGGGTTAACAACTCTTGGCAACTCATTGTTTTTGGGAGCTTGTGCTGATAGCACGTTGCCACACCTACCAACAAACCGCCTGGATTGGGACCCGAGTACAGCAGGTGACACCTCAACTAAGACGGAAAGAAAAACCCATATATTAAAAGACACTGATTTTGTAACTGAAAGTGACTTTAATCCAATCAGGAAAAGGTTCAATCTTCCTTTAAAACCGCATTCACCCTGTAATGACATTTCTCCTTCTTTCATATGCAGGATATAATTTCCAATGATTTCATTTGTTGCATAGAGTTGACGCAAGTCTTCTTTTAAAAGTTCAACAACTTTATTTCGAACAACAATAACAAATTAATCTTATAATAGTTTGTAAATAATAAGACACGGACATGGTCTATATTGCTCCATTTCCTTCTGCCCGCCAAATTCCCCCCTCTCACATTTGGAATCATACAACACCTATCTTGCATGCGCACAAGAATTCTCACTGAAACATGAAATTAACAATGGTGCATTTACAAATATTTAAAAACTATTCTTGTTTAAATTAAAAGGTTCACTTACATCTCACAAAGTTGTGACAAGTGAGAGAAGTTCAGAGATTCTCTCAGGGAGGGGAGACTTTCCAAGATGACTGAAGACATCTGAATCCTGATCTCTGAATTGAAAAGCTATGAGCCTTTTGCTTGGAGGGCCGAATTCAAGAAACTCTCATCTATGTGGAACAGAAGCTGAGACCCCAGTCTGTCAAGCCAAAGCTATGAGCCAGTAGTCTGTCAATGCGGAGAAGCTATGATTTCAAGAAGGGAACATCAGCAACTAACCTTCTGTGCCAGAATGAGTAATGTTTTTTTCCCTATGAAGTGGCGGAAAACAGCAGAAGGTAAGCCAAGGAAGCAGCAACACAGCACTGACAAGGACGCAAAGAGAACGAGTGCACTCCACTTGAACCCAGGGCAACAACAAAGAAGCAACTAAACACAACATTGGACATCGTTGATAAAGACTTAGTATCGTAAACTATTGTTTATTTGCCCAAGATCAAGTAAAACTGTAAATACCAGTAAACAGCCAGCCTATATGTTATATGTTTGTCTGTCTACTCTGTCTGCGTCCAGTCTTGTATGTCAACATATATATATATATATATATATATATATATATATATATATATATATATATGCAGTTGTCATATTTCTATGCTTTTTATGCTTATCAATAAATTGTATTATTCTGTTTCTTAGAACAAGTGTACCTCAGGTAGCTTGAAGCTTTCTACAACAGAGATAGGTAAGGTAAATGAAGTAGGAGCCTTGGTGAATTATTGCATTAATTACCAGTATTGCAGAAGGCAAAATAGATAATTAATTAACCAAGTTAAAATTTCTTTTTAAATCCCACATTATTATGGCATACTCCTGGGTTGCTGTCTTATTTACTATTAATCAATCAAAAATCCTTCAGAGTACCTCACACAGACAGAAAGAGAATATACAGAATCCTTGCAGGAAGGATTAAAAAAAACCAGTCACTTATCTATTTTATTTAGAGGATGCCAGGAATGCGCCCAGACTGACTCAGCTCGCACCCGCCCTCAGAGACATGTCACTCTGAGATTAAAAGCCTTAAGAATATATTACTTAAATTATTTACACAAACAAATGCATATGTAACTACTAACCAAAGTACCCACTTTTGCCTGTCTGTACTTAAATAAACCGGGGAAAAACTGTGATTTGAAAATTCACATTGGCTAAACACAACCCAAGATGAGACAAAAAGATGTACTCTTAGGTAAAAGCTGTAATTATACAAGACAATGATATTGTTACCCAAATTATTCACTGTACATTACACTGTGGTTTTATATGAGATCCCACTTTGGCTGCTACAAAATGTTGTTCATGCTGCTAACGATATCCTCACTCCAGTGAACACCTGCTGCCTGATATGAATTGTAGTCTCCATGTCTGCACTGTTTTTTGATTTGCACCCTCTCCAATTATAACCACTCTTCCTGATAAGACACATAGCCTATATTTTAAGATGGAATAACGACAAGGCACATGAAAAATTATGTATGAATCGGTTCAGCCATTTTTGTGTGATTGGTGAACATAAAAACAGACATCCAGACATCTTACGATTTTATTTACATAGACTTATAAACTCTTCCCAATGACTCACAATGATGGTATACAATAACACACACACACACACACCAAACACAATCCAGATTAATGGACGGAAACAATAATGATACGTGAAATTAAACTCCAGTGAACAATACTCCAGAAAGTGCTTTCTTAGTTCTGTTGTGAATGTGGAGGTCTGTGGTATAGCGGGTCCACAGCTCCCATTAAAGGCCAGTTTTAATAAATAATCACCACACTCGCAGCTTACCGAGGGGACGTGGTGGTATGTGGCCGACGCGGTTCTTGAGGAGTTCATGGTGTGGGCGTTTCTCACCTAAGTGTGCAGGTGAGAAGCGGTCCACATCTGTAATTGTTCCCAGGAGCTGCTGATTGCTTCGACTATCATGTTCCCCTTCATATATAGAAGCGCGAGCCGGCTAGTGAGAAGAAAATGAAAAAGGGAATGAGAAAGAAAGACAGAGGTTGCTAACGAGCAGGAAGCAGGGTGGTGAGAGAGCAAGAGAGAGAACGAGCGAGCGCGTGCAGGCTCGCAGACAGGCAGCTGGAAGGTGAGCCCCAAGAAGGGTGTTTGGCCAACACTCGGTGGGGGCAGAAGGAAACAGTTGCTCCCGCTGAGCATTGTAGGAAGGAACGGGAGTGACCAGCTGAAGGACGACTGGCTGCGTAAGGCCGGGAAGGCAGCGGGAGTCGGGAGGGTTGGTGGGTGAAGTCCTGGTCGTCAAGGAAACCAAGTCTCGGTCTGGAATGAGTGCACGACCGAAGCCAGGAATCGGGAGCGGAGTGAAGGTCAGCTGCTGAGAGTGCGACTCACCTGCTGCAGGGCCCAGATGGGAGAAGCAGGAGAGACACAAGGGTACAAGAAGCATCGGGCTCTGTAAATGTTTTAAAGGAAAGCTTCCAGCATTGTGTTTTAACCTCGTTGTTTTTAGAAGACTTTTTCTATATTTTAACCTCCACTCTTCACGTTTGTTTTATGGATTATTTATTTTTTGAAGACTTTGAATCACTGCACTTATTTATTTAATCTGAACATTGTTTAAATTGTTTTAATAAAAGCACTTGACACTTTTGCACCATCCCCTGGCTATGTTGTTGCCTCACTGCTTAGCTCATCGGTAGCATTACCGATGGTGTCGGGTTAAGGGCTCCCGGACAGCAGATGGGAGTATGCAGCAAACCCACATTATCACAAGGTCCAATGATAATCTGCTGTGGAAGGAACTTACTCCTTGTGACAATTACCCCAAACCAATGAACAAAACCAAACTATGAACAACAAAGACACAATTCAGAAATGAGCTGTAATCCTTAGGAGATGAGCAATATTGTAACACAAATGGCAACAGAAGAAGGTGTGCTGTAGCTTTGCAGAAAATGTTAACACAAAAAAGATGACCCATCTCTTTGTCAGTTGGTGTCCTGTCCGCGTTAACTTGGTGTATTCCCTTCAACCCCGGTGGAGAAGTCCAGGGTAGTCCAGCATTGTAGTGATCCAAAGAGCTGCTGGAATTTGGGATCCTTCATGTAGCACTGTGACAATCCTTAACTACAAATAACAATTTTTGGAATTATCTTCTCAAAGTAAATATTGAGTTTAACCAACTCAGAATGCTGCTCTTTGATGGCTTGACTATATACACCATCAGATGGTTAACTACACCGGCTCATGTAATGTTTATAAACACCTTGAAATTCTGCTGCTCACTTGCTAAAAACATAAATAAGATATTGGGTGCAAATTCTTATTCAGCTTTGTTAGGTCTGTTGTGTAAAACACTTGATTTCAACATCTAAGTTCTTAATCAGCACTGCCCCACATTATGCAAACACCATGCTGGCATGTGTGACGACACTTCATTTTTCCTCAATCATTGCTTTGGATTCTTTGACCTGTTACATAAATTTAAAATTACCAAACTAGCAATACAGACTGTACCAATGCCTTCTATGAGAAGTGATAAATATAAAATCCAGTTGATCCATTTGTTTTACAAACTCAGCCATTCCAGAACATGGTAGTGGGAAGCCAACTATGAGTAAAACTGTATTCCCAAGTTCCAACAAAAAAGCTAGGTGTGACAGGTGGAACCTTATGATATAAGGGTGGGCTAAAGTTTTGTAATTGGCCTACTTAATTAGGTAGAAGGCCTTTGCACCTTTTAGATAGCTGGCACAACTGAAAGTAGAGCTACTGAGTGAGATCAAAAAGTAAGGACACAACTTTAGGACAGCAATAACACTCTAATCTATTATCATATCAAGATCAGACTATGCAGTATGATACTAACAGGGGGTATTTCTGAGGCCTAAGTGTTGTTGCAGTAAACAATGGAAGGGGATGAGGACTTCGTATAACTAATCTGCAGTTAGTCTTGTAGTGGTCTGGTGTTATCTGTGCAGACAGCTGCACACCAGTGATTAACCGATTGCAGCCATGCATACCCCTTCTTATGTAAAGGAGCAGAGCACAGGGAAACAGAATATTTTTTTCCAAACTTAACGAACATACAGTACATGGAAACAATATATTAAATCTTTCATCAGCATCACACATTATTGGAGACACTACATTAAATCATATCAAAATGACTGATGTTGCAAGGTGGACTGAAGGATTATTGTAAATACCATTCACTTTGAGGCTTATGAAAAGGTCATGAAATTCTCACATTAGTACCATTCACTATAAGAATATCACTGAGAAAACACCGAATCACATATTTTAATACTGCATTCAGTGTTTGAATTTTGCATCATCACTTTATTTAATTAGGCATTATTAGCAGGAAATCATACCTTCAGTGCGTACAGATTCAAAAGAAACAAAAGTAATGCACAAAATTCACATTTGTCGAGAACTGAGATGGTTAGTTACATGTTACTAGAATTACATTTTAAGCATCATTGCTCCCTTCAGGCTCTCTTCCCACAGCAGGAATGTTTTTCAGGAACCAGGGACTTTTGTAACATTCCTACCAAAGGAACTTTGCAAATTGGTTGACCCCAAGCGCTGGAGCCATCTTACAAATCTGTAAGTAGTTTGGAAATTGTTGAGTTATTGGAAAAGATGGAGTATTGCACTTTGCACCACAATGCTCTTTATAACTACCTCCCTGGTATAATGTGCCATGCATGGCATTGAAGCAATAATCTTCCCTGTGAGGTCGCAATTGTTTCATATTAATAAGGTGTGGGGGTCTCCTATGAACTCTCAATCGCGCTGCACTTTGCATCACATCACTCTTCATTGTCACCTCCCTGGTGCACCATACCATGCACTTCTTCGAAGAAATGAAGTGGATGGTCCCCATGAACTCCCCAAATGCGGTGCACTTTGCATTGCATAACTCTTCTTTGCACGCCACATCTTTTGCAAAAAAGTTACTGTTCCTGTTGTGCGATGGGAACACTACACACAAATGTGGCCAGGGATCTACATCATACAGGAACTCATTGGCTCCTGAAAACAAAGTTCCTGCAATAGGAAAATGCATTTTGTCTGACTGTTGCAATTTTGTAGATACAACAGAAGACCTAGAAAAATAACCTGTTACCAAGGCTTATTATACTAATGTTACAAGTGGAGTGATGGCTCTGTGGGTAAGGATCTGTGGTGGTATCTGGAAGGTTTCCAGTTCAAATCCTGTTATTACCAGAAGGGATCCTACATTTGTTGGGTCTTTGAGCAAAGCCCTTATCATGATATTTGTGTCCAAGAATGCTGTAAAATGGCTGACCCTGCACAATGTGGGTTTTCAAATGTCATGTGAAAAGACGATTTCCCCTTTAGATTTAATAAAGCATATTAAATAAAAAAAAACCCAAAAATAATCTAATCTTAACCAGATGTTATATAATATCTCAGGCCAATTGCAGCAAAAAGTTTACACTAGAACAAAAGCTCTATATAATTCACTTTGTGGGAAATTTAATGGTAGTCTTAGAAGACATCCACAAAGGTACTTCCACAGTACTTATAAGGAATGTACCATTAAAGAAATGTGCATAATCTTTCTATGTGCACTTTACTGACCAGTAGTCTTACAGCTTTGCTAACCTTACAAATTTGTGAAAGAAGATGAACATAGGAGCTTCAAAGTCACTGATGGAGTATAAGGTTGTGCAAAAAAAGTTGGAGAGAGTGGAAGTAGCTAATTGACTACTATCTAGAGTGACATGGTTGGAGAATCTGTTCCACCAGTATGTGTATACACATAGTATAATAATGACATCAAAATAACAGCACTTGAAATTCCAATGTTGCATTTTAATAATTACAGTAAGCATTTGTCTTGCCAGCTCTTTCTGTTACTGCTGCAGATTTCCATCATGAGGGATATTCCTTCTGATGTGTCACAAAAAAGACCCAATCCATATTCACCTGTAAGGCACCTTTGCTTAAAGAAGAGTTACTGTATATATTTGTACATCACCATCTGAATATGTACCACATCTCCCCATCTAGCAACATCTTTATCTTTCCAGCACACACACAGCACAAGTACATCATCCTTCAGTATTGCCACTCCAACAAGTCGCGCATGTTCAGTCAAGGTGCGCCCTCTTTTATCGATGGAGAGGGTGCCTAGGAATATAAATTTGGAAAATGCCCACGTATGACCAGAAGAATGCAGTGGACAGTACATAAGAGGAATCTTTGTTGATTTGTGTGTATTCTATTGATTAACGTAAGCACGTGAATAAGGTTGCAAATTTAAGAACCAAGGAAATCATGGTGAGGGAGGTACATGTGTCCGTTAATAAATGATGATGTGCACAATCAATCATGCTGATTACTCCCAGCATGCCTGTCATATTGTCCTTCAATATCACATTGCCAGTACACCATCAAAATTCTGCAGTTACTAAGAAGCAAAGTCTAAGAAGGGCTTGTAGCTTTACATTAATAAAGAGTGAGCCTCTCCACCTAAACCTCAAAACTGTTCAAGAATTGCAGTGAGCCTCCTCAACTCATGGTGGGACAACCGGCACCTGTCAGAAAATGCTTCCTCTGTATTGGCTACAAACGGATCCCGACAAACAGTGGTATCACCCGGACGAAATTCTTAATAAACAAATCCTGCACACAGCCAGAAAGTAGTCATTCAATATCTTGTATATTTTAATAAATAATTGTTTACATTTATATAGCACTTTTCTCACTATTCAAAGTGCTGTCCACGCAGGGACAACTTGGGAAGCAACCCACAACATCCTTACTGCAATGCGGCAATGCTACCACTGTGCCACATGCATGAATAAAATTAACATTCTGCTTTTTGTAGAAATCTCCATTTTTGGCTATTGTTAATACGCAGAGACATACCATTAGAGCATGGCAATTATATTTATATACGGTATCAAGTCTCTGAATTTCTTCTGAAATACCTTGTGAAGTGCAATATTTATGTAATTGGTTTGGTGATTAATTAGTGTTTGTGGTACCTCCCACCATTGTTGTATGGTAGCGAAGTAGTCAAGTGATTACACATTACATTAAAGGTTGCTGGACCCTCATTTGTCTATGGTGAGAAGACATTAAGGAGTCAATTCTAGTTAAAAAAAAAGTAGTCGACTCCTTTCAGTTACTACTTTACTATGTAATTACTTTTCCTCCTGAAAAGCACTTAAGTTTGTTCTTTTATTTGAAAACTTTAATTGTTGTTATTGGAGATGAGATAAAAACAGTATGTGACTCTGACAAAAATGAAACAGTGTGGTACTGTAATTAAATTTCCCACCCAGTTTAACAGCAGACAGTTTATAGGAAGTTTGCGAAGCATAGACAGGTGGCAAAACACCATGAAACAATTAACTGAGATAATAGAAAATGTATGCCTGGACCATTGTGCATTGCTGACTAAAAGTTTGATGTGATGTATTACTAGAGTAAATGCAGCATAAAAACAAAATTTGTGAAAACCTGGAAAAGGGAAATCACAAATTTTGGATACTTACAGAGGTATTGCAGATGGTATATTTTCTTCTATGTGTGATTAAATGACAAGGGCAGGTTTCCTAATCTAAGCTGCTATTGGCCTAGTCAGGAATCTGCTGTAGTCTTAAATCATCATAGGTCAAGGTCTGTAAAAGACAACCCTAATCACATTAATTAGAATGTTATTGGAGTTTGAATTTATTATGTAACTGGGCAGATTATTCAATCATAACTTTGTAAATTTCAGCAGATATTTACCGATGTTAGAGCATTGGTAAAAGAGCAGCCCACTCGTACAAATTAAAACACAGTTCAGTGCTCTTTTGATGTGCATTCTTCACTACATGTAAATAAAGGATTATAGGAATCATTACTCTGTGCCTTGGATGAAACTGTTTCTACCAACCTTTACCCACTTAAGAAAAGCCATTTTGATCTAAATTGATAGCTTTGGGATTAACTAAGGATTCATTAAATATATGGTATTGACATTCACTAGTATCTGTAATTAGCATTTATTTAAACTCTACAAAAAATTGGCATGGAACTTGCATTGTAAATGACTTATTACAATTCTAAGTTTAATACTTTAATTAGAAATTTCATTAAAATATTTTAATTACATTTACTCACTCTGAATAGAAATGGTGGCAGTGGCCCTTATTACCTTGTTATTCAGATTCAAAAACACTTCAGTATAATAAATTAATATGTCTGCCACAGAAACTGGATTTCATTATAAATTAAAACCTAGTCTGCCCATTGACTAGAGCTTTTAATTAGCAGAACCTCAATATTTTGTTCTGATTTTTAAATTAACTAAATGAATATTATTTATTTGTTTAGAATTTTATGGCATCTTTTTTTTCTTTTGATCACATGCCTTTGTATGATTAATTCTGCCACCAAAAACAGCAGATCATTCTTTGCCAAGATTTACTGTATACATGGTAATTTATGTTAGGGGAAATAAGTAGTTTTTACTATAACCATAGTAACAGCAAATGTTAAACCTCCAAAACAGAGCAAAGAAGAGTAAAATATATATTGATGCTTTAACAGTATAAATGTTAACTATACTGAAGGTAAACATCCAAGTTCATAAAATCCATGTAAAGCATGTTTAGTTGGCAACCTTTGTTAAACTTCCATCACCACCCTTATTCAACAAATAATATATACACCATTTTAATTAGAAATTACATCAGAAAGAAGAAAGTTACAAACAACTTTGAATGATGGTCCTGAAGTTTCAGAAACAAGTTACTGAAATTGTAGAATAAATCACATAATATAAAGAATTAAAACTAAGATATTTGCAATTGTATTTTTAGAATAGCAAGTGAATACCCATCTTTATGAGTTATGCTATACACTTCTAGTTTATTATGTTGGTATAGAACACAACATTAAACAAACTGTATTACTTAAATATACTTAAATCACACAAACACTAAATAGAAAATACAATATTTCCATACTACGTAGAAAAGATCCTTTGCAAATGTGATGCCGTTTTAGTTAAAACAGACTAGTCCCAGTGCATGAGGGAGTATCTACTAGATTTTGCTAAGCACTTTTAAAAAACATGTTGGCCATTATAAAATAACAGGAGCTATGATGCCATAGGGCAGGTCAAAATATTTTACTGTAATATCGGTTTCAAAAAAGATTAATTAATACTTAATTTGACGTATTTTTGATAATTATAGCATAAAAGAAAGAAAGAAGGAAAGCACTGCTTTATATTATTGGTAACATAAAAGCACAATGTTCCGCTTTACATTCAGCAGTTCAGTTATAAATCATTTATACACCTGATAATTTTTCATATATTTTTTCCTATGTACACATTATATATATGGCCCAGGATGACTGACCTAGTCTCTGCTTTCAACCGCAAATCCCTGGCCCTTTCAGGGTAGCACTGTAAAGATCCTGAAGCCACTGATTGACCTGTCTGATTTATTTTACAGTGTACATGTTGTGAAATATTGAGGTTTCCGTGACCCCTTGAACCCTCTGATCAGACGTCAGACACCAGATAAAAATCCAATTATTATTTATTGTATAATAATAATGTGCACCAAGCACCCTACACTCCACAATACTCATAAATAAATCAATAATCAATACAAAAACCAATCCTCCTCTCCCAGACGCGTTGCCACCCTTCCACCCAGCTCAGCTCGACGTCTGGGATTTCCCATAGTCCCTTTTATACACCCTGACCTGGAGGTGCCTCTGTTCCAATACCCACAAGTCCGTATTCCTTCAGGGTCAGGGTAAACAGTTCTTTTCTTCACCCCGGGAGTACGACGTTTCTTTCTGGTCACGTGACTGTGATGCACTCCCGGGTTATAGGGCACGCAAGAGCCCACTAGCCCCCCTACAGCGACTCCCGGTGGTCCCCAAGGTATTCAGCAGGGCTGTGTATATAAACCACAAAGTCCATGAGGCCCTGCTGGAACTCGGGGCACCATCATGCTGTCCGGAGGGCTCCTCCTAGCGGCCTGGGGTGGCGACCGGAGTCTGTAGCCGGTCGTCCATCACAATGTATTGATTGTAGTTATTAACATGTGCATATAGGCAGACAGCACAGTATTTGTAAGAAGGAAGGAATAATAAACCTGTTTTTATTACAATAAAGCAAGCAGTAAAAAAAAGGTTGTGAAAAAGGATGTCTGTTAGCCACCTGCTCATCTCATCTCATCTTCAGAGCTGCTTTTACTATTGTGGGTTGTGGTGGTAGCAGGCCAAACATTGGTCAGAACGAGACTTCCCTGTCCCAGCTATGGTTTCCAGTTCGTTCTTGGGAATTCCCAAGTGTTCCAAGCCAGCCTAGAGATATAATCCCCCTAGCATGTCTTGTGGGATGTGTCCTAAGCAGCTCTAGGTGAAGCCACACAAGGGGCCCAAACCACCTTAACGGCTCCTTTCCATCCGAAGGGATGATGAATCCACTCTGGTACTCTCCAAAATTCCTTAGCTTCTCACTAAGTCATGAAGTGTCCAGCCTAGCCACTCTGCAAAGAAACTTAATTTCTGCCACTTGTACTGCAATTTCATTCTTTCTGTCAATACCTACAACTCATGACCATAGGTGAGGACAGGGGTGTAGTTTGAAAGGTAAACAGAGTTTTGTCCTTAGACTTGGGCTCCCACTTCACCACCAGCGATCGGTACAACGTTAGCAGAACAGCTGTTGCCACTCCAATCCACTTGTTGATCTCTTCCCTTTTTCAGTTACTCATTTGCAGGTTCTTAAAATACTTGAACTCCTCCACTAAAGGCAGTTTTTCCCCTCACCTAGAGAGAGCAATCAACTCTTTTCCAAGAAACAACCATGATCTAAGACTTGGAAGTGTTAATACACATCTCAGTTTATTTCACACTCACAGTGTATTGCTCCAGTGTTGTGCCAAAGATCACATTCAGGTGGCGGTAAAGAGGGACATTATCATCTGCATAAATTAACAATACTACCCATAGCCTTCCCAACTGAGGACCCTCATATCATCAGCTGAGTCTTGATAACTCAGCCCTGATGGAGTCCTTCACCCACACTGAACTAATCTAGCTTAATGCCAAGAATTTACACAATCATATAGGGAACAAATAACATGGAAGAATGGGCCTGATTCCTGCAGCACCTCCCATAACACATTCCAAGGGATATCATCATACACTTTTTACAAACCTACAAAACACAAGAAGATTGGTTATCATACTCCCATATACCCTCCATCAACTGCGCCATGAAGAGGAGCTGGTCTGCTCTTTCAAAGGCAGGACGGAATCCACGTTGTTCCTCCTGTAATCTTTGGTTCAACCATTGAATGGAGTCTGCCGTTCGGCACCTTTAGCTATGGCTTACCTAGGAGGGTGAGGAGTGTGACTCCTATGTAGTTGGAACACACCCTCTGGTCACCTTTCCTAAATATGGGAACCACAACAACAGTCTACCATTCCAAGGGTTCTTTACCTACTTTCCATGTTAGCCATCTTGCTTTAAACAAATGAAGTTCACCTTTAATGCATTGGATTTAAAAACATACCAAAGTAAGCCTTTATTCTTCTATGGTCATCTCCATTATATCACAGAAATTTCAATGTGTAATGCATTGCTTTCATGTAATTAGACATCAAGGAGCTTCACAACTACTTCTATGAACTGGAAAACAATACAGTGTATATGAAAATATTTTTAGCTCATACATTTAGGTTATTCATGTTTGAAATTGTACATGAAGTCTGAAGATATAAGAAATATAGCGAAGAATCTGTAAAACTTACAGTAAGTCATCCTAGATAACGTTAATATAATAGGGGAGGTGGAGTGGTGGCTATGAAGCTATGGATCTGTGCTAGTAGCCAGTTCAAACCCAGTTACTGCCAGAAGGGATACTACTCTATTGGGCCCTTGACCAAAACCCTTAATCAGTAAATTGCTTCAGGGGTGCTGCACAATGGCTGACCCTGTACTCTAACCTCCAAAAGTCATGCAAAAAGATAATTTTCCGATGGGGATTAATACAAAAAATAAATAAAGCACTGATAGAAGCAGTACAATTTTTGCATGGAAATAATAGTGGAACTAACTCAATAACACAGAAAACAAACATAGACTACACACACTGTACAACTTGAAAACAAGACTCTGGATTTGATAGCAATGCTAACCACTGCCAATGCTTTATGCTAAGCTAGGAATTTTCTGGGCAGTGCAAAGGCTGACAAAAAATTGAAAAAATAGATTTTCTACATGCCTCTTGTCTTAAGATCTGTTGTGTTTGTAAGTCACAAACATGGTAAAAGTGTGTGTGAAGTATAACAAAGGTCCATAAAGCAAGGTCCATAAAGCATCTTCATAGAACTGCCCAGAAAAGGCTCACCGCAAAGACAGCCAGTACCCAACTACCATCTGTGGGCCTCAACCTACGCATATCCTAAAACTGTTTTTAAAAGTTCAAAATGCAAAGAAAGACCATGACAAAAATGTCTTACAATGGAGAGAAAACATAAATACTTTGGCTTGTGAAGATAATTCAAATATTAATTTTTTCAAAAGTTAATTATTTATTTAACAAGAAAAACAAAATGCTCAAAGAACACCAAAGAATGTATCTAAAAATGCATTTTATATGTACAGCACAGTTTAAAACATATTATAGGTACAGCACATCAGTAACAAATTGTAAACAAAACCAACAGAAATAAACATAGAAACATGAAAAATAATAATTCAAACTGAACAAAAGCAATGATAAAAAAGAAAAACAAAACTAACCAGGGAATAAACCTTTGGCTGAAACCTGACAAGATCAATATACTACTTGTACCCCTTTTTTATCAGTGGTTAATGTCTTATGTGCAGTTCATTCCTGACATTGATTTGCTTTACCACACCTGTCTGGTAAAGAAGAAAATGGTACTGGACCTTTTTTGCAGCTTGTATCTCTTTGCTGGTTTGTGCTGTATAGCCTTGAGTGTGAAAAGCATGAGCTGGAAGTGCAAAATCACAACCAAAATAAAAAAAAAAACAAGTCCTCATTTTAATGTTGAGAATAACACTTTGAACTACATCACTAAACTGGAAAATCAGGTTGCACTGACACACATTACACATGCAAAAGGGACAAACCTAGGACAATACAGGGGCCAATAGAACTTTAGCTGGAAACACACAGAACCAGCACAAGCACGATTTACTTACTACAAAAACAATATTTTTTCCAGATAAGAAAATTGTGTTGAAGCATCCTTGTAGGCAACACTATAAAAAAAGTTAAATTATTCAGGGAATCTTATTACTTAGAAAGAATACCATTGGAGAGAATACATAAAGATGCCTTTATGTACACATGACCTGTCGTTTGTATCATACCTCTGTCTAGTATGATAATTATATGGATAGATGATGATGCTGACCTTTATTAAGGTGGATGAATATATGAAAAACAAAAATCGGAAGGTAAGTTTTTTTACCGTTTGAATAACAGAGCATAACTCTGGTTTAAGCATTTAAGAATTAACTGAGAAATTACTTTAAGAGGTACAGTACTAGAAAACTAGAAAATCTGTGCACCATATTTATCAAGCATTTCAGTGTAGGAAAACAGTCCTGATGGGCTCAAAAAACTCACAGTGACACATTTTGTCCTACTCTTAGGAGTTAGGCATAACAGCATTCTATCAATTTCCCTAATTTAGGAACCTACTCCTATCTGCAGTGGGATTTAGGAAAGCCAATGAGCTGTTCTAAACCACTAAGAGCTGCCAGAAAATGGTGTTGCTCCTGCAAAGATCGGCATGCAGATTTGGGGAAAGGGCAGAGAGTTTTTGGAAAACACTGGATAACATTTAACTTGTCAAAGGATTCAGTTTGACAGACATGGAATAATAGAAGTAACAAATTTTGGTGCGTTATGTGATTGCCCCATCTTTTCAGAAAAGCCATGTGCTTTCAGATGAAATAAAAAAGTTTTGGTAATGTTACATATTTTGTCCACAGGGAAAATGCAGCTTTCCAATAGTGATGATTTTGGTATGTCACAACTAATCATTTCTCAAAATTTGCACATAACTTACTACACCCTTATAAAAAAAAATAATACTTAGATTTATATATTTCCCCAGCACTCCACATGAGGTAATGTTAAACCAAGCTGCATTGTAAGAAATTGCTGTTTTTCCTGGTGTTGTTGGTGTAAATGACAACACACACATAAAGATCACTATCCCAAGTGTGGTTGACCATGCACATGTGAATCGCAAGAGATATCAATGGCAATGGATGCAAACTGTACTATATTACCCAGAATATAGCTCTAAAGATAGATGGGGTTGGATGAATGATTGACAGCAAAATGTCACAGATATGCTGAACTCTGCATTTCATGAACCCCTTGAATATTTGCATTACAGTTTAAAAGATCAGGAAAGTTCAAGAAGGCAGGAAGAGATTCCTGAGACATCAGATAAATAGAGCCTTGCAAAAGATAAAGGAGGATCATGGGAAGAGGCACAGCATACATCTGACAATCGATAACACTAGAAGAGTGAACGCGATTTCAGAAACAGCATTGGAATAGCCATGCCTAGTTTCAGTAACTTACACTATAAGATGTTTCCTTTGGCCATAATGGTGCAAAGGTGATTCTTCTGGAAATATGGTTGTGGATAATCCATTGTTAGATAAATGTGCCCATTATCAAGCTTTACTTTCATTTGGTGTGTGTGTCTCTGTCTGTTTTGGTGCTTATAACAGTTTTATTCTTGATGTTGTTGTGAAATATCAACAATTATGTGCAGCTTAGTACAGTATTCTACCTTATTATTTTTTCCTTCTTCTTCTTCTACTACTCTATTATTATTATTATTATATTATTATTATTATTACCTTTGTTGTGAAGCATTAGCATTTGTATCAGAAACCTACATAATGTCCTTCCATTGTGTTGCTGACTGTTGCCATAAAATCATGAGGTCACTCACTTTGTAACATGAACTTCTGCTCCTCACTGGAGAAGACAAACAGACTAAACATGAAAGTTACAGATGGTCTTTGAATACTATTTATACATAATTTTTACTTTATTATAATCACATACTTCATTATTTGTCTTAAAACAATCTTTTATCTACAGTCCTCAAATTTGTAAATTAACTCTTCATTTCCTGTAGAAGTTTTCTCATGTCCCTGTTCTGAATGATTACTTTAATGTACCATTTCATTTGCAGGGATGCACTAGACAAGCACTTGTTGGCTAAGCTACCTCTGATCCCTAGGGAGATGATAACAAAATCTAATTAAACATGAATTTAACTAAAAGCAAGAAATGTCACTGATTATAAAAATAGTTGGAATGAAAGTGACAGGTGTGTTCCAGGACTAAGTTTGACAAGTAGTGATAAAGAGGTATATTGCAGATAGTTACAATAAAAATTAATTTAAAATTTAGTAAGCTGTAATTCAACTACTAATTTAATATAAAACTAGCATAGTAAAAAGCCCATTTTAAAACAATGGTGCAATGATGAGTCCATCTGTATCGATCATGGTGTGCATTTAGGAACCTCAGTTCACCTGACATGCCTGTTCTTGCATCTCTCTATCTTTGTGCTTCTTGCTGCCTTTTTTCATTGGACATTGCAGCACTCTAGTGGATGCTGGACGACATTACACCCGGTTACAGATGCTGGATTGTTTTGTCATTTTACATATAGTATATAGATATAGTCTTCTAATCTGTAAATTCTGTTATGTCCTGGGCATCATCTATATTTATAAAATGTTTATTTATTAGCTGTTTGTCTGTCATGCAGAAAATTGAAAACCCCTGGGCCTTCATCCTTGTTCTTGGTCACAGCTTATGTCATGACACGTATAATATGACTAATGAATTGGACATGCGGGCTACCTCAGCCATGAAATCTGATTTCAGGTCCTTCTCACAGTAGGCAGCTACACAAGTAGTGACAAAGACATGCAGCATGACTTGCAGGAAGAGCACAGCAGAAAG
This sequence comes from Erpetoichthys calabaricus, assembly GCF_900747795.2. Classification (NCBI taxonomy): domain Eukaryota; kingdom Metazoa; phylum Chordata; class Cladistia; order Polypteriformes; family Polypteridae; genus Erpetoichthys; species Erpetoichthys calabaricus. The sequence continues at coordinate 100,035,944 of NC_041399.2, forward strand.
TCATACATGACCAAAAGAGAGGCACACGTCTTGGCTTATGCGGCTGACAAAAAGTATTCAGTGAGGTCCAAATTAATTGTATCACTTGCGATGAAGAATGACCAAGATAACTAACATGCTCACATTAATGTACAGCAGCCTAAAGAGTACACAAGTTGCACATACAGAAAGGATTTCAAAATAATCCACAGGGCAAGCCACAGGACGCAGTTTATTTACAGTAATCTAGCACAAAAAGTAAACACCAACACAGTCCCTTTGCCGCCAGTCCTTCCTTCTCCACTCCTCAGGTTTTGTCCTCTTCCTCCTGACCCTTTTTTATAAGGCTCTGAAAGTGTCCATGAGCCCTCTGGTGGTGGCCACGGGCCCCAGCAGGGTTGCGCTCCCATGCTCATGACCAGTGGCACTGCTGAAAACCAAGAGGGCTGCCCTCTGTCAGTTTGGGGGAGAAACTATCCTGGAAATACTCTCTCCCCCGGTCCTTCCATAATAAGGGCACCGGTCCTGGCCATCCACCACATTATACATACATTGTGGTAAAATCAGCCATAGACACAGGCAGACACACAGAGTTAAAAGTTCAAAAAGCAAAAGTGTTCTGCCCCACATCTTGTTAGCTTATATTTGTTGAGCTGTGCTCCCTCTTCATCTTGTTATTTATTAACACACCTGTCAGTCACGTCCCACTCTCACAGTGGTGTCATAAATGTCTATGAAACTCACGTAAAGTATGTAGGTCACCTAATAATCATTTGAATACAATACACCCCGTGTGTCTCACGTAGGCACCCCTTTATCTCTTGTTTCGTTCACGTCCGAAGCGTATCTTTTGGGTATATAAACCCCTGGTTCTGGTTAGTTGTGGTACGCAGCAATTTGAACCTCTGTCTACGTGCTTCTCTTTGTCTTGATCCAACCATGGAAATTACACACCTTGTAAGTGTCTTTTAAAGCTTTATTGTATAATGTGTACTGCCTGCTATGTATTGCTTTGTAAATCATTCTTTATTGTCTTTGGTTGTACACCTGTATATACCAGTATGTTTCTTTTGTATATATTTGACTTTATAACGAGGTACGCCCAGTAAAAGCCTTCAAGAAAGCTCACCCCTTGTCATTTTTATGTGGATGTGCCGAGTTGTTTAAGCTCTCTGCGGCCACATTACACGGACAGCACGGAGTGAGGCACAAAATCACATTTTTCTTTTCTTTTCTTTTATACAGCACTAAATGCACAAATCAGCCACAATTACTATTGCTCAGTCCCTTCTTTCTCTCTTCCTCTCTATTCTTCTGCCGTATCCACTCATCTCCTTGCAAGCTCTGTCCTCCACCTCCCAATTCTGGCTTCCGGATGTGACAGAAGTGCTCCATAGGCTCCGAGAAGTACTCCAGGTGACCCCGGATCTTCTTCTGGCAGCACTTCCGAGTGTGGTGGAAGTGCTGCTGTCCAGGGCTCCGCAATTGTTCAGGCGCCCTCTGGCTGCAGCCACAGACCTCAACAGGTTTGAACTTCCTAGCTCCAATCCCATGGCCCTGATGCAAAACAGGGTGGCTGCCCTCTCATGTCCCGGTGGAGGTACAGTCTCTCTCCCGGTCCTTACATCCTCCAGGCTTCCCGGCTGGGTAAGAGCCCCAGCAGTCTGCCACAACATATATGTATATACACACTACCGGTCAAAAGTTTTAAAACACCACAGTTTTTCCAAAAATATAAATCAGTTGAAATGCAATAAATGATCTAAAATCATGAAAAGGTAAGCAGTAAACTGCCAGAGGTTTGAATTTAATGTTTAGGTTAGCAAAAACTGAAAATATGAAATATTTGAATGTTACACATGGGCCTTTTTCAGGGAACAACTAACAGGTTACAACCTACAGATGCTCTGCAGCAATTGAAGTAAATTAAACCTTGCAAGTTGAAGCAAACAATTTGCATAGGTGTTCCAATTTTTGTTGAAAATTTAAAAACCTTTGCTTGTCTTCAAGCAGAGTTGGAGCACCCTCCGGTACTACTTGGACAATATTCCAGTAATTATGGCAATTACCAAATGAAATGTGACAAAGCACTATTACACTTAGAATTGTAGGGCTTTCATTTAGAGAAATTGCAAAAACTCTGATAAAAAGAGATCTCTGGCATACCCAAAGTCACTTCTGTATGAAGCTATAATAGAATGAATTATTAGGCACAAGTAAAAGGATTGAATATAAACCAATGGTTAACTAGATGTAACTTGAAGACGAAACAGCAAGAGCTCTGCCTCATTTTTGAAAAAGCACCAATGTCATTTTTCAAGGTTAGAATGAGGTAAATGAGTAACAAACCACCCTATAGAAAGTGGGGATAAACTGATTTTGAAAGCCCATACACCCCTCCTGAGAAGTGGTGCTAAGGTCAATAAGAGAATCCAAAAAACACCCCTCTTAACGAAGTGGAGTTCAGTATAATGGGAAAATTGACATGCGGCAGAAATTACTGGTGGCGTTGGTTGATTGGAGATGATGATAAAGTTCTGCATATTAAGAGTCAGATGATGTGAAGTATTAGATGAGATGATTTAATTAGAAAAAAAGTATAAAAGCAGATGAATTGCTTAATTAATTGCTCATTCCATGGACTGAGACATTTGTGTATAACTATGTGCAAATAATAAAAAATGTTCTACTTTCTCATCTTGGCTCTGTGACTGCCTTCTATGGAGATAGAGGAAATTTTTTCCACAACAGAATCACCTCTGGATGTAGAAATGGTCCACCACAGAACACAACAACTACAAAGTAACAGTGGATCAATTCCGAGTTATAATTCAACCAACAATTAATGTGTTTGGAATGTGAGAATATACTGGAAAAATTATTTTTACAAAACATCACAAGGACATTGTTTCCGAAAGCATTGTACAGACAGTTAGAAACAAAGCACACATTTGTATGTTACATATTGTAAGCACCATTAACATGCTGATAAGTAACACACATTTCCTTCCTTTGTTGATAGTTTGAGTTTATACTTTACACATCCAATTAACGGGTAAAGAGCCCAGATATTTTTTATGATGTGCACATTTATTCTTGCTAGCCTGTTTCATTCAGCAGTTAGCAACTTGCCAACTATCATATACTTTCTGCAGATGACTCAAACCGCAATTTTTAGAAATTAATTAAAACCATAAAGTCAATTGCTATTGAATGTTAACTTCCACGGGCCTTTCTTGTTTACTCCATTGTTCCTTTATATACTTATCCATTCATTCAGCCCAGTACTCTAGCAGCAGGGACAAGGCAGGAACCTATCCTGGATGGATCACCTATCCCTGACCAGCCACACTTGTGCACACACCCACACTCACATTCACTCACACTCACAAGACCAGCTGTAACACACACATTGTTGTGATAAAGACCAGAATAAAAGGAGAAAAAAACGTAATGAATGCAAACACAAGGAAGAACATGCAGCCTCCACACAGTCAGTAACCTGGCTCAGGTTTCAAAAAAGATAACTCACCAAAATCAGTATGTAAAACATAAAAGTGAAATAATGTACTCAATATGGCTTTAAAAAATATTCAAAAGAATGCACACTATTTAATTACTCTATATGCAGTCTTAATTTGGATACTATCTCAAGCATTCTAAAAATATTTTTAGTATGTATTACACTTATTAACTCATACTTGTTGTCAAAATTCTAAATGGATTTTTTTTTCATCATTTATAAACTGTATGTAAATAAAGTCTAATGACAGATAGCTAATTCGGGCAATTCAAGATTTATCAAACGTTTTTATTTATTGCCTTTACTTGTATAGATGAGTCTTCTGAGACTTGCACTACTTCTAATGGATGCATGGCCGGCGGTAACTAGGTTATTATAATATATAAACCAATGACAGTTATTTAGTTATAAATAAGTTATGAAGCAGAAAAAAAGGAAAATTACTTTTAAAACACACTTTACTGTTCCCTTAAATTAATCTTAGCAGTGGGAGGAGAATGCACTGCCAGAAAATAAAGATTTGCATTTACCTAACCTATATGGTTGACACAGATATTTGGTGCATTAATTTGTCCTAAGAGCATGTTTATATGTCATTTACTCTCATAGTGACCCTCCCAACCCCGATGGATGCACTCCTATGGATGCAAAATCATTATTTTATTGACAAATACAGGTAAAGATTAAAAAAGAATTAAACAATAACACAACAAACAGCCTCTTTGTGCCTGTCTTTATGAGCGTTGATTATTGTCTTGCAAGGGTGACACACCAAATTGCCCACTTCAATGTACTGCACAAAACAACTCACTCTTCTCATCTGCTTTAGCTGCTCCCTTATGTCTTTCTTTTACATTTCTGGCCTCTCTTCCTCCCATCAGTTAAACTTTCAAACCAACTCATTTCCTGACTTGTGCAACCTCTGTTTTTTAAAGTGGCTTTAACTTCACAATATCTGAAATTAGTCACTAAAGTCTCATGGCCACTAAGCTACAGTGTATCCACTTGGTTCTGGAGAACCTGAATTTTGTACAGCACTTAAAGTATTGAACCAACTGTGAAGATCTGGGTCTGAATTCTTTGAAAGTGCAGAATGCTTACATTCCTTTTGCCATTTACTGGCACATAACAGAGTAGAAGAAAATTGTTATCTTCTTGCTGGTCTTTACCTTTAAAATGGAAAAATAACTATCCTCCTATGTTTTTCTCTCCATTTTAACATTGTGCCAACAAAGCAAGAATACTTTCTGACTGTAGGGGAGGCATAGGCTATGCTGGATCATCTGCCATCTAGCCAAATCCTCCCAGGGTTCACTTTTCTCTGTCCTTCAATAGCGCCTCTGTCTATTACCTTGACGAGACTACCAGTATATTTATATAAAGCATACCACCCTTCGATGGTATCCAACTTTTCACACTGCATGTACTGTTACTGCAGGAACACATTCGTCTGTCCATCTCTAAACTTTGGCAGGTAGTGTTAATTTCTTGTGCTACTCTCCTCTCACTGGAAATCTTGTGTCCATTATGCAACACATCACGATTTAGACAGAGGTTGGCATCACAAAGATGGAAGTCATATGCTACCCTTCTACGATGGGTTGAAATCTAAGTAATCAATGTAGACCTCAGTTGACCATTTGTCTCTGTTATGTGCCATTTGGTATTGGATTTGTAAAGGCAGTGTTAAGGTTTGTGATTTGCTGTCTACTAGAATAGCAAATGCAATGCATTACTAAAAATGTCAGATGTGTCATCTTGAGGAATGACAGAGACATAGCAACTGGATGGACACACAGACAGACACACAGACATTTATCCTTTTATTAAGGTGGACAATGTGTATTTTGCTATTTGTATATGAAAACTATTTCTTCACTTATTTGGATAAACCACTGCGCTGTTTGACCAAAGATGTAGTACAAAATAGTGGAACTGCCCTTCTCTCTTCCATCTTGCATGAGCATTTTAACTTTTCCTACCAAGTTAATTTGTAGCTGGGTTCTGCACTGCACTCTCTTACTTAACACTAGAACAGGGGTTCTCAACGTCGGTCCTGGGGACCCCCATGGCTGCAGGTTTTTGTTCCAACCAGCTTATGTTTTTAATTGGAATTCTGGGCTAATTAACTGAACTGTTATTGCCCAAATTCTGTGTTTTGGGAAAAATATAGACATTAGAAATCTAAGTTTGGTAAAAAAAAAATATTAAAATGTACTATGCAGTTATATAGGAATAATGTATTTTTTTTCTTTTTAATATTATTTTCTTCTTAATGTTCATTTAATTTTTCATGGTGTTCTAATTGTTTAATTAATACATTGTTTTCTAATTAGTGGGTCTGACGCTAAAGCAGTTGCAGCCTTCCACGATTCAGTGTTGTTTGCCTGGGTGTCTGCTCTGCTCATTTTTAATTGTCATTATTAAGATACAATGAAGGGAGCAAACTGCACAGAGAAAGGATAAAATACAGTATAATGAAAGCAACAAAAGTGAGTTAAGCATTTAAATCTATAGCAAAAGCAGAAATATTTCTAAATGTCTTAAAAATGTAAAAATCATGCCTCTCTGTTTTCTTAATGCAGAATAAGAAAAAAAAATTACCAGCTAATTAATTGAGATCAGTGTTATCAGATGTCACTGATTATGAATCTGGTTGAAGCAAAAACCTGAAGCCCCAGTGGGCCCCCAGGACCAACTTTGAGAACCCATGCACTGGAAGCATCACAGGGAACACTAATTGGCGTTGTGGCTTTAAACCTTTCATTACTTCATCAGTGTGGATGTTATACTCCTGTCTTTCCATGAAGTTTCCTACATTGCTTCACTTCAAATGTCCATATCGTTGCAACTCTGAAACTCTGTTCCAAAAACATGATTAGATATTTTGTTTGCTTTTTTACTTGAAAGACCCCCTATTCCTCCACCAGTAATGCTGTTATAAGTTGGTACCCAGGTGAGAATCACTGTGTCTCTCCTCCAGCTAACATTTAACTGAATTTGCATGTCATTTTTACCTTGACAGATCCTCTCCTGCTGCTGTTATTGACAATACTCTACATTGTTTCCGAGATGTGAATTGCTGTCTGCAGACAACTAAAAAATAATTGATGAAAATGTCACACTAATAATCAATCACAATAATGTTTCACTATGCGTACCAAAAGCAAATCTGAAAATTGTCAGCGCTCCAGTTATTTCAGTTAGGTAAAACATGACTATAAAATCACTTGAAATGGCATCACAATATTTATCACATGCAGTTGAAAATGATGTACACACCCTTCATGGAAAAGGGAGAACATGAAAAGTGGGACATAGCAGATGGAGTTATTGAGTCAAAAGTGAAGAGAGCTGTGGTGGATAACAATAATAATAAATGACATTTATATAGCGCTTTTCTCAGTACTCAAAGCGCTATCCACACAGGGAGGAACCAGGAAGCGAACCCAAAATCTTCCACACTCTCCTTACTGCAAAGCAGCAGCACTACCACTGCGCCACCAACATAATGACTCACTCACAAAGTTTTCAGACTTTGCAGACTTACAAGGAATGCAAGTGCAAGAATAAAATGATGGCCTTTCGTTGCTTAAATGGAAGGACAGATGGAATGTATTATTTGACTGTAAATATACTTTTAGGACTATTTTAGTACAAGTATTTTAGAATGCTAGTGCATGTTTTGAATTACATGCACACACAATTGCATGTATTGACTCAGGTACGTATGTCTGATAGGCAGATATGAACACATGTAAAGAAAAATGACAGTTTATTCTTATAGTTACATACTTGTACATTGTCAGGCCAGTCGTTTCTGTGAAAGCATTATAAGTGAGCTGAACTCACTCACAAATCGCTCTGTCTGTGGTGTGCTGGTTCCCATGTTCTCCTATCCTCATGTAAAACTGATGTAGACTGTGCTTTGTACGCTGTCAGCGTTGCTTGTATGTCACACTTTTTGCAAAGTTGCATCATGTGTTATAATAAAAGACAGACATACTTGTTGATGCGCAGTTGTTGATATGTTAATGTCCTTTCATGCAGTGAAAGTCAAATGAATCCAACAAGTCTAGAACAACATTTTTCTGCTGATATAAGTAACAAATATATCACTAGATGTCAGAGCCAAGTCCTTTAAGTTAATGTTAATCATAAATTTACCTTAGTTTGCTGAGTTTTGAACTTGAATATAATGTAGCAGTGACATAGATTATATAAAATAGTTTAATACCCTGTAATTTAAAGGTAATGGATGTTCTGTGTGACAATAGAATGGCCCTTCGATTGAAGTTAGACAGCTAGAAAGAAACATGAACTGATAGATAGATTAAAGGCATATACTTTGCTGACCTTCTGTACATATGGGTGGTGAATAAGATTACAGATATAAACCTTAAGAAGTGTAACATACATACTTACCATAGACAAGAAGTTTACCCTTTTCCCTTTTTTGTGTCTATAATATTGTTTTCCCTTATTTTTTTTGAGAACTTTTTTTTCAGTTTCATGAAAATATTTAAAATGAAGACACTTGCACTGTGGAGGTTTTTATGTAAGGCAAGTCATACTAGTGCTGGAATGCCTTTCTGGTAGCTGAAAGATTTTTGGAAATCTTTGACAAATGCAGTCACACTAGATACTATTGCCTATTTTGAGAACGATTGCACTTGATTGCCAGTGAAACATAGTGTCACTGTGAGAAACCAATGTGAGAAAAGTCACTGCTGACAACATGTTTAGATCCCTTTCCCCGGTGCTTGAAGTGGGCACTTGTCTTTCTGTGAATTGAAATGCACCATACATGTAGTGATACTTACTGGCACTTGTCATAATGGACATTTAATTTTTGACAAGCGTTCATACTTCCAAAACAGTTTATGCATAAATCAGCACAAGATCGGATGTCTCCCCGATTACATGTTGTGAGTACAGAAGGAGAAGAACGCCATGGGAAAAGAAAGCGGAAGGACATACACAAGAATCTTTGCCCAGTAGTGAGGCCAATATGATGGGAGGACCAGGAGAGACACCGCCATCCAGGTACTATGACCCCTAATATGCTAAAGGGAAGTGTCGCTGGGATTCAGGTCCCCTTCGGATACCCACAGGGCATCATGGGAATTGGAGTTCCGAAACACAGCCCTGTAGGGTTCTGTGGGTGCCACCTGGGGGTGCTGCAGGGGGATATGGTCCCTACTTTATGAAACTCACCTCTGACCTGGAAATGCTTCCTACAGACCATGTCCCAGCCCCGGAAGATAAAAGGAGCTGCATCATCTTAACTGGGCAGTCAGAGTTGGGAGGAGGTTGACGAGGCTTGACAAGATGAGTGTGAAAAAAGAGTTTTTTTCTGAGCAGTTTACTTTGCTTGTTCTTATTTGATCTGTGAAGATAACATCCATATTACTAACCGAGAATGGTAAACCGAAAGGCACAGACGCAGGTCTCAGTAAACCGGAAGGCACAGACACAGGTACACGGCGATGGACCCAGGAGACATAGTCCGCAGGCGCCTACAGCACGTGTCTCATAAACTGCAAGCGAAGTCTGATCCACCGCGAACGAAGGAGTTACGGCTCAAAAACGAAAGAGCTCAACTAACGTAAATAGGACATGAAGCAACAACGTGCCCATAGCTAACGACTAGCAACACAGCCACACAGAAAAGAGAATTCTGCACTGCACCCCAGAGTCAAACGTAAGACACTACGGAGTCCGCAAAGGTCCACAAAGATAGTACGGAAGGAGCGAGAAAGTACGAAAGTCGCAGGCGCCTACAACGCGTTCTGACTAAACGTAATAAGAATAAACGAACTCTCCGTATTAAACGTATGGCATCCTCACACGTCCAAACCATATAGCATATGTGAATCACATTACAGTGATGCATTATTAACAGTACAACCACAGACAACGCTCCGTATTAACAGTATGTGCTATTATCCATATTACTAATGGTAGACAACGGGATAACTAATGGAGTCACGGTCACGGCTCCGGCTCCAAAACGAAACTTTTCAACTAACGGACATACAGAGACGAGCCTGCCTGAATACAATTAATGAACGCAGGCGCCTACAACGCGCCTCTCAAACAACAGAGGCAATAGATAAATGGAAAAGAAAAGGAATGACAAACAGCCGCTAAACAATTCTGCCAATTAGCTGACAACGCATTCTGTAATGAGTCCACTATTAATGAACATTCATTAGGATTAATGAATATCATTTGCTGTCATTGTCATTCACTTAACTTCCCTGAAGAAACAACTGGCAATACAACTAATGAGTTTAACACGTTGTTATCAAAAGGGTCAGTTAGACTGCCTCCTTTAGATGAATATCCTGAATACCTACGGAAGCTTCTAACTAACAATGTACCCGAAAGTAAAAACTATGGACTGCATTAGATCCTACAATAGTTCATTTGCTTTTGCATGTACCGGGGTAAATATCAGGCCATCAGCTGGCAATGGCCCATACTGCTTTCGCGTATGTGGACAAATATTACATCGGATTGGAACAGTGCACCCTGAGCCAAATCACGAACACAAATATGCACAGATCTACGTGTTAGATCCAGATGACGCAATCTATCAACGAATGAACCAATATATCTCATACATTCATCAATGTATTTCGGGTTACCCAATACTGGGGGTTGGCGAGCGAAGCGAGCAGGGGGCAGAGGCCCCCTTGTTTATTAATAAAAAGGGACTACATCTGAACCTGGGACTGTTTTGGCTGTGATTGTGTCTGGGGTCTGGGGCACATTGGTTACAATATGAAGGGAGGAGAATATGGTAGCCAACTCAACAGGGAGTACCAACAGTTACTTTAGTCAAGGTTAAGCACAGATTTTGCAAAGCAAAAAAGTTTCTTCCCCAAAAAATAGTGCTGCTACATACAGAACTAAAAAAAATATGAAACAGGAAAGACCAGCCCACAGTGAAAAGACACAGAAACATGGTCAAGAAGACAGACAGACAGCCACAGAAATGCTGAGGCAGTGCAGAACACACAAAAAACAAGCCAAAACTGAATGCAATGCTCCCCTTTTTGGTGTGGGAGCGGCTCACACTGCAAAAATGGCATACAGAGACGAAGCATAGAGAGAATGTAAAAACTCCACACAAATGGAGACTGAGATGAGGACTGAGCCAAAGCACCTAGAGCTGTGGGGCAGCAGAGATAATTATTGAATCTCAGTGTTTTGCCCTCAATTAATCTTTACCTTTTATTTTCATCTTGTAAAGCACACTTTATAGCATGACAAGGCAAGTTACAAAAAAAAAAAAAAAAAAAAACTGGGCACAAAATAAAAAAATAAACTGGAAGGTTATTGTTTTCAGTTGTAATACACTACAAGGAAACAGACCTTGAAATGTCTATGCAAGTAGATACAAATTGATATAAACAACATGATTTGACAGCACAGTAGAAAATGTTACAGAAGATTAAAAATTGTTAATACAGTGACAGGTATAGGTCCAAGTAACATGAAAAAGACCATTTAAATGAACTGTGTTTTACATTTTCCTTGTGTTAGACGTTTTTATTTTCCACCATACTCTGTTTTTTCTCAAAAAGATATATATGACAACTCTAAATTGGCCCCAGTGCGTGCAATTGTAAGTGTGCCCTTTGATGCAGTGGTGCATCACCCTGGGTTAGCTCCTGCTTTGCTCTCTATCACGCTGAGATTGGCTACCTTACAATTGGACAGTGTAGTTACAGAAAATGGACTGATGGATGTGAAATACAAAATAACTTTTTACAAAAACCATGTCATAAGAAAGCCCCAAAACAAATTAACCCTTGCTAATTAGCTGAAACACTGCATGAGATGGTATAATGATCATTGAATTTTAAAATACACCGTAAAACGACAATGAATGAAGCAGAGAATGGAATTATTATGTTATGCTACTTCCTGAAGGATATTTCTCAGAATATTTTCAATTTTAAGGCAATTCTAAAATCCATAAAGATAATATATCCATGACTGTTCCAAAGATTAAAGGGTAAATGTAAAAAAGCAATTATGTGCCATCTTTAAAATGACGGTTAAATGTGGTTTTATTCATTTGTCGATTATTTATGTGAAGGGTAGCTCTCTAAGGGTACTTTTAATTTTTTTTTATCATTTTTAGACAAAAAAAATAAAATCCGACTTTTGTCAGCAATCAAAGTATCTCTTCAGAAAGGAAATGTGTAAGTCACTGTTAAAACTGTATCTCTTAAATAAATAACAATAAAACTCACTGTTAAAACTGTATCTCTTAAATAAATGACAATAAAACTACTATCAAATTATCAGTTGTTTGTTCTACAGTGTACTCCAAGTTTGTTGGAAGTGGGTGTTTTTGCTGGAAAGAAGAAATACTTTCTGCAACAGCCACCTCTTTGTAACCATACATGCAGACTGGATTTTTCAGATAGCTCTCTGCTTCATCTTGTGAGAGGAAATAATATTGTTACTGTATGTCTTATTGAAAAACAAAGACTTTTGTGATATCAGAGAGAAGTACTACAATTTCTGAGGTGGGTTCAGTTGAATGTAATGGGATATTTATAGAAAAGACTGTTAAAATGATTCATTTAAAGTAGAGCTGCTTATGCCCTGGGTCCTGCAGGGAGTGTTCAGTGCCAGGAAATGCACGGTGGAAAGATAATTTTGCTTATAGTGCTGCTGTAAAGCAGAAAATGAAGACATCATTATATACAAACAACAAAACACAACAACAACACAAACAACTAAATGCTATGCTTGCATTTAAGAATCATTTAGAATACAATCCATATCAAGCTCTACTAAGAAACATCATCAGAAAATCAACAAAGATTAAACATACAGTAGCTGTTACTGCCATGGAAAAAACATTCCTCCATCTTCAAAGAAGGCAGTTACAGAGTCCAGAAGAGAATGCAGAACATTTCTTTATTTGCACAGAGTTATGCAATTAAACTGTTCATCTCCTTTTTATACTTTTTTTCTAATTACATCACCTCATCTAATGCACCATGTCATCTGACTCTTAATACACAGAACTTTATCATCTTCTCCAATTAACTAAAACTACTAGTAATATCTGATGTCAATTCTCCCATTATTCTGGACACTGCTTTGTTAAGTTTTGCTTAGCGGAATTTCCCATTAATCTTAGCACTGCTTCATAGGAGGGGTGAATGGGCTTTCAAAATCAGTTTATCCCCACTTTCTATAGGGGGGTTGGTTACTCATTTACCTCATTCTAACATTGGAAAATTACATTGGTAGCTTCTCTAAGATGAGGCAGAGACCTTTTGTGCTTTCAGCTTTAAGTTACATTTAGTTAACCCTTGAGTTACAATTAATCATTTTCCTTATGTTTAATAATTCATTCTGTTATAGTATTGTATGTATATAAACTTTTAATAAATTGCAAAAGCTTATTAACTACAAATTCAATATTACCTAAGGTGCTTGCATTTCTCTGGACATCATCAACTGACAATTTGTTAGTAGTTTCCCAAGGGTAAGGTGCAACAGATTTAAGAACTCTTTTATTCCCAGAGCTATAAGGAATTTGAATGATGTTACTTGTAGGGTGTGGTAGATGGTTGGGGCCCTTACCCGGCTGGGACGCCTCTATACTGGAAGGACCATGGGAATGAACATATTCAGAGCCGTACCTCCCCCAGAGCGATAGATGGCAGCTCCCCTGGGTTTCAGTGGTGCCTCAGACTCTCACAGGGCTCCATGAGAGTTGGAGTTTGGCACAGTCCTATTGGGTTCCGTGGGCACTGCCAAGGGGTGCTGCAGGTACTGCTGAGCTACACCCAGAATTGCTCCTGGAAGAATGTCACTGGAGACCTGGAGCAACTTCAGGGTCCCCTGTAAAAGGAAGCAGCTGACTCTACTCCAGGAGCCAGAGTTGGGAAGTGGAGGACAAAACTTTCCAGGAAGAGTGGAGGCAGACAGAGAGAAAGAGACAGAAGAAAAAGAAAGAAGTGCCCTGTACTGTGCTGTACAGGTGGGAAACAGTGGGAGAGCATTTCCCACAAGGAAAAATAAAAAAAATAAAAACGTGTGTGTTGAACTTGTTTCCTGTGTCTGTCTGTGTCAGGTTTGGGCAGCAGGAATGCCTTCTGCAGGCCGCAAGGGATACGGCTGAAATCTGAATTATTATTTTGTGTAATTTTTAAATTAATTATTGTTCTTTATACTAATCTTGAGTGCGTGTACTTGTGATAAAACTGGTAGTTGTGTCTTGGCTTGTTTTTCATTTATCTGTGTAACAGTGGGCTATATTTTGTACTTTCCTGCTGCACACAAACTTCTGTTTGGGATAATAAAAGTCTTCTGGACCTAACTTAACCCTAACCTAACCTGTATTTGGTCTGTTCTTAGTGTGTTAAATCCACTTAAAACTATATGCAAACTCGAAACATGTTTGTCAGCTACATCTCAGTGAATCACATAAAGATACACTCACAATATTCCATCTACAATCACACCAGTACAGTTAATTCTTATCTGCCAGTGATCTTATATTTCCCATAACAATCGCCAGAAGATACAGTTTATATCTCCATTCTTGTTTTTTCTTTTAAAGCTATCTCTACTACCACAGTATCCACATTGAAGCTCCTTCTGCATATCCACCTTCTGTTGGATAAATAAAGTCTGCTGCTGCAAAGCTAACAGCTGATCCCTAGTGTATACAATCCCATCACTGCTGTTGTTAAAAAGCACAGTGAAGTAAAGTGTCCCGAAAGTCAAAAACAGGATAAAAAATGTAAAAGATAAAACATAATAATAATAATAATAATAATAATAATAATGGTATTTGTGGCAAGATTTATGTATTTGCATATTACTTTACAAACATCCAAAAATTTGGCAATAATGTAATTCCATATTTTGTTCATTACCTTACCTTAAAAATCTGACTTTCTGCCAAGTGCCGCAGGTTATCCTGGGATAAAATATTAAAATCTACTGGAAAGGTAGAGCATTTATGAGTCTGTCTTATGCGATTGAAGTTTAGTTTCAAAATCATTTCTGAAAACTGAATATGTATGATTAAAGTCAGGGCCACAAGACCACTTAGTCTTCCTGATGTTCCTTATTTGCTACACTGGTGAGTCCTGTTTTTTATTTAATGCAGCAAAGATCTATAATAACTCTCTGCCCCTTATTATAAGTAGCAGGGTTGCAATTTCCTCTTGATAGGCTAAACTACTGCCATTTAATGTTTTACCATCCTTACATTTTTCTGTCCTGACATGAAGCACCTAGAAAAATTTTTTACCCAAGGCATGTTCTACAACCATCGGTGGTCATTTACTCTTGACACCCTTTGTTTGCCTATTTTGGATTTCAGGACTCATAAGCCACCAATAAGGTTACTTAGTATGTTCTCACTGGGCCTTCCATTGGTTACCTCTTGCAACTCTTAGTGAGGAACAGAAAGTTAGAGTTTTAAAATGCTTCCTTTATAGTCTATACGAGGATTTTCTTGACAGTTTACTTATAATATTAAAGGCTATAAAACACACTATCTTAGTGAAATATTGCTGAACATTATAAAAAGCCTTTTTTATTATATATTTACTTTCATAAAGTAAAGTAAGTACCAAAAGACAGATTACTGATTAAATAATCAGCAATTTATAAAAAAAAGAATACGAAATTATATTTTTAATATGGTCAGAAAGATAACTACCTACTGTACATACTGAGGGCGTAATTATCTTCAGGTCTGTGGTAACATCCCTCAAAGATTATCTTTGGCCACAATAATTATTTTGTCCTAGATATGAGATATCAATAGCAGCTAAAGTAGTTTATCGCACAAAATGTAGGTAGGACCAATCATAGCAACTACTGAAGCAGATACTGAGAAAGGAATGCCACTTCATCAACAGGCAAAGCAATTTATCTTAGATTGTTGTATTAAATAACTGGTTTGGGTAGTCTTGAAAAGTAATGCAAAATTGTTCTAGATTTTTTTCTCTTGACTTGAATAAAAACTTAATTCTCATTTACATTTTCGTTCACTTGGTATTACCATATTGCTTCTAACACTAGAACACCTCACAACCCACAATTTGGTAAAAGGAAATAATATCAATCATATTTTCTTTTTGCATATTTTCGCTTTTTTAAGAATGATTGCAAAATACTTGAATAACGCTAAAAACGCTTGAAAAATAAATGAAAAGCACCATAAAAACAATTGTAAAATGCAATTAAAAGGCTTCTAAAATGCCAATCAAATGCTAGGTTTTTGTGATGCTTGAGTGTGAATGTATAAGTAAATACAGCTTAGGTTGGATGGATATGGTTCATGTTGAGGGCCCAGAAAAAGAGAAAGCTGATTCAAAAGTTACAATTGACCAGAGTGACTACAGCAAAAGAAAAAAACAACTGATATGTTGTGCTTCCTTTTTTTAATTATAACATTTTATTGATGATAATATCTAAAGAGGTACCTGAATGCATGTTCTCTTTGTTTATGTTATCTGCTTATTCCCAGACACGCAATGTATGTTGTTCCAGGGTGCTGTTTCGGGTTTACCATTCTTTTTTCTAGATTGGGTTGGGTAATGTCGGTCCTGGAGAGCCGCAGTGGCTACAGTTATTCATTCCAACCCAACTGCTTAATTAGAAACCAATCCTTGCCAATCCCAGACCTGATTTAGTTTTATGCCTTGTTAGTCTGCGATGTAAGCTTCTTACATCGTAGATTTTTTTTCTTTCCAAAGATATCATCCAAATGATTTGAAACCTAAATAGGATAATTTTCAGTCTGTAACATTTTATATTAAGTGTTTTATTAAATCAAACAGTGCATGATGAACACACACAAATCTAAATAGAAACAAGCTAGATGGGGAACTGCTGGCTGCTTTGTCATTTACATCTTACTGCTAATAAGGAGCCATTAAAACAGTGAATGCAGCTGTTTAAGACTGAAATAAGCAATTGAGGGTGGGGAACCTCAACAAGTGAGACCACTAAAATGAAGCATCAGAATTTCACTTGAGCAATAAGTGCTTCATCAGCAATAATTGACTTCTCATTAAGAAACTGGGTTGGAGCAAAAACCTGAAGCCACTGTGGCTCTCCAGGACCAACACTGCCTGCCCTTGTTTTAGAGCAGTGTTTCCCAGCCTCGGTCCTGTGACCTCCCTGTGGCTGCAGGTTTTTGTTCCAACCAGCTTCTGTTTTTAATTGGACTCCTGGGCTAATTAAGTGATGTGTTATTTCCCAAGTTCTGTGTTTTAGGAACAATATAGAAATTTGAAAACTAATTTGGTAAAAAAAATACATATATATATATATTAAAATGTACCAAGCAGTTATATGGGAATAATGTATTTTTTTCTTTTTAACAATATTTTCATCTTGATTTTAATTCTACTTTTCTAGGTGTTCTAATTGATTAAGTAATCCTTGTTTACTAATTAGTGGGTCTAATGCTAAAGTACTTACAGCCTTTGATTATTCAGTGTTGTTTGCCAGTGTGTCTACTCTGCTCATTTTTAACTGTCATTAATAAGATACAGTGGAACCTCGGTTCACGAACGTCTTGGCACTTGACAAACTTTTGCCTTGGTTCACGACCACACACTCGGTATACGAACAAGCCAGTTTCCCTTTCGGTTTGTACATGTTCAATCTCTCCCTGTGCATTTCCTGTGCAGCGAGAGAGAGAGAGAGAGAGAGAGAGAGAGAGAGAGAGAGAGAGCGAGAGAGCGTGACACACACACACAAGCAGCGTGAGAGAGAGACAGATGCACACACAGGCAGCGAGAGAGAGAGAGCTGGACGCATAAGGTAGGAAGGCAGTTAAAGAATGCACTGGGCTTGATTTTGTTTTCACTTTTGTTTACAGCGATTGGTTCGTAGCGTGCATTGTTGCAATGTTACTTTTCTTGGTGGTTTATTAAATTACGGATTTTTTCAAATGTTCATTTTTTATCCCTGTGCTTAAAACTCATTAAAAAAAAAGTGATTTTAGCCAGCGGTTGGTAGTGCTATAGCGTGAACTATTGCAGTGTTAGTTTTCTCTGTTGTTCAAGGTTTTCTCAGTGTTATTCAATGTTTTTACATTTAGTTTACTATTACGCTGTGCATTCTATGGTTTAATTAACTATATTTGTGCTTAAAAACTGATTGGAACAGGTTAAACTTTTTAAGCAGATAAAAGAGAAATATACTCCAGTGGGCTTTTTAAAAATATAAGTTATTAAAAACAAGTAAATACAACAATTGGGCTTTTGCATTTTTTATTTGTTAATGTATTTGTTATTCTTCACCAACATCGTTCAAGCATGAGTACCCATATTTAGTAGACTTATTACTCAGCATTAATCCTATGAAGTGACTAAATTACATATAAAGTATCTATCTATCTATCTATCTATCTATCTATCTATCTATCTATCTATCTATCTATCTAAACTCATTTCATGAGAAACAACTTACATAAATACAGTACAAATTGAATAAGTAAACAAACATAATAATTTCTAGAATTTCTAGAATCCAAATGTAACCTTGAAAGTTAGCAATGCTCATCCCTAGATCCTCACATTTCTTTACACTTTACTAGAATAAATTGTGCAAACTCCGGACACTCTAATGCAAAAAAAATGAATTTCAGTCAAAAACAGTTATTTTAGTTATTTAAAGTTTGCAAAATGCTTTCAGGAGGGCACAGAATGATCATACAGAAAACCCTTTAGAAAATCTTCACAGAGAAAACCATAGCTCGACTTAATTTGTCAGATTTTGTCTTTTTTTTTTCTAAATTTCTTGAATTCTGAAGTGCCCCTTATGGGAGTTCTAATTTGGCACTGTTTAAAAAAAAAAACTCTGAGATTTCTAACACCTGGTAGAAATTCTGTTGTGAACTCAATTGAACATTTTTTTTATTTTTGTACACTTTTTAAAAAATTATTTTTTTCTGAATAGTGAGATAGGAGACTGTAATCTGATCTTGCGTATTTGTTTATAATTATCTACTCATTCAAAATGAAAAACTGAAAGACTGTGAAGTCTTACGTGACAGACATTAGTTTTATATTGACTTTGATTTAATTTCAAATGAGGCTAAAAAAAGAAATAGGAATCACCAGATGACTTATTCAGTCTAACCAGGGTTAAATGCACAGGACTGTCTTTCTCAGACAGATAAAATTACAATGGAAGAGTAACAGCAGTGTAGGTGAGAGGCTATTTCCTTAATTATTCAACTCAATTAGTTGTAAGTATGGTATGTGACGCACAAGAAGGCATTTAAATACCTTTACTGGTACACATTTGTCACACATTATTAAGTGAATTTCTTCATGGAAAAGGGGCTCCAGGTGCATACTTAAAATGCAAATTACTCTAATCAACTTGACTTGGTCTCCTTAATGCTGTCTTACTGGGAAGGATCCAGGAAGAGGGGTCAATTTACCATTATTGCAATTAAGTTATCAGAGGTCATGATGTTAAATTACCATTGCATGTGACACGACAGGATTTGTTGCGTACGGGCATGTGACTAACAAAGTACCTTCTTAAGTCTCTCGTTGGCTTTGGAGTTTGGCATTTTTCTTTTGATACGGTGTCAGGGTGATGAAATGCACTTTTATTCTTCAATGGTTCAAAATACGGGAATGCAAACTCCTACTGATTTCGAAGTTAATCACACAACAATGGAGTGCCAAAGGGACCACTTGACAAGAAAAAGAGCTTAATTGCTTCCTTAAATTCCAGGAGACTTGGAGTCATGCAGTCCCATTAAGCAATCATTTTACCTGCCGCATTTCAGAAAAGAACAAAGTATAGTTAATCATTGTTTTCCTAGTGAATTGATTGGGCATTGTTTAACATTCATTGCATTTTACTATTAGTATTCTGGTTTCTTTTCTGATCTCCTAATTTTTTTAAGCTGTCATCTGGAAAGGTGTTTTATGTTTTACTTTCATCAGATTTCTATTTTGGTTCTGGCCTTTATTTCCAGTTATCTTAAAATAGAGGGCTAAAAACCTATTTTTATGATTATTATAAATAACAGTATATGTAATTACAGAAGTAACTGCAATAACCTGTGAAGGGTAATGAAAAGCTGATTTTTAGGACACTGAATTTATGCCAGATTTCTAAATATTGTATGGTTTTCCAGGATGAATGAGGGAAAAATGTGCATAATACATGTGAGATGATGGTCTTTAGTTATGATGTTAGATTTATAGGACAATTTGAAGTCTTCTTTGTATGACAAAGAGGGCACTATGGCACTATAGTTAGTGCTGTTGCTTTGCAAATCCACTGTTCCAGATATTCTCCCTATATCTCTAACTTTTTCTAGTTTTTCCACCCAAATCCTAAAGCTGTGGGGACTTCCAAATTGGCACTTTGGAAGTGTGTTGGTATTCTGCCATGGACGTTCCCTGTCCAAGGTTGTTTCCTGCCTTGTTTCTAATGCCTCTCTGTGACCCTTAGTTAGATTAAACATGTTTGAAAATATTTTATCTTTGAATGTAATATGTTTGAGTTATTGAAAGATTCCGTGTAGTTAAACAAACATGGATAGACACATACTGTATATGTTTTAAAGTTTTATTAAGTGGATAAAATATTACTAATACCAATAATAACGAAGCATCTGCACTGAAAAGACAGGGGTGCTTACCCTGCGGTCTTTGTGTGGGTCCCAATGCCCCAGTGCAGTGACGAGAACACTAAGCTGTTAAAATGGTGCCTTCTTTTGGATGAGATATAAAATGGAGGTTCTGACTCTCTGTGATTTGGTCTGTGCTTATTATGTAGCTCTTCCCTGATTGAATCCTGCTCTACAAGATCTTATTCATTGATGGTTACCCTTCAAGGAAAAAAAAAAAAACATATTACTGCATAGAGGACACAGAAGAGTTGATTCCCATGCATGCACTTAAATTGCATTTTGTATAGTGCAAAAACCAAATAATTTACCAGTCGCTACAGTTTTCCGATAAATCCTCTGGCCCGTGGCATTACCGTTAATACAAGGATTTATCCGCTGATGCATGTATGCCCAGTATAGGTGAATGTTAATGTTATATGTGTTCTCGGTCATTTTATTATGGGCAGAGATACTTTTGCAAAGGATATGTAAATACTAGTGTGGACAAAGATCATTTTCTCTTAAAGATGCCTTTTTTTGTGAATTTCCCCTTGGGATTAATAAAGTATCTATCGAAAAACAAAACATAATAATGTGAATGTAGCCTAAAAGTCAGATTAAGGAGCCATGGAACTAACAGAATATTTAGCCACAGAAACATCTGGAGTTGGGTTTGAAATTTTCCAGTTTTTATCAGATAACACTTTTATTTGCTACATAGTTGATAGGACAATTTTATTATTTGCACATGGCACCGTACTGTAAGGACCATACCTGGACTTGGCAAGGACTTAGTTTGCCATGCCTGTTTATCTGTAGTGCTCATGGAGTGATTAACAAGCACTTTAGATACGTGTTCCCCTGTAATTTTGTCAGATGTGCAAAAATGGTACTAGTTTATTCATATTTCCATAGGAGTAACCTAGTGATGATTCTTCCTCACAGCGTCAAGGATCTAGGTCAGTTGTCAGTATGGACACTCTGTTTTCTCATTCTCTGATCTTTGGTATCTTCACAAAGCCATGTGTGGTATGCTGATTAGTGACACTTCATCTCTCCACTGTATAAGAGAGAGTGTTCTATGATGAACTGGCCTCCATTCCTGAATGTTACAATGTGTTGCTGTGGATCCTGTCAGCTTACCATTTAGATCTTCATGAACCTGTAAGAGAAAATCCAGATTCAGAAAATTAATGGATAAATATTTAATAGATACCTAAGCCCAATTTAAATCGCTTGCCATTTTCAATATTTATTTTTAAACTCTTATTCCTTTGTGCATTCATAATTCCACCATGCTTACAGTCTTGGTTTCTAATTGTCTGGAGACAGTGTTACAACTTTCTACTCCAGACAGAATAAAAATATAAAAGTAGATAACAAGACATATCTTGAGAGGTATTGTGCTCTGACAGACAGCTTGAGTTAAAGGTATGGCACATTTTGATTTTTATATAAGAGTGCAAATAGATAAATGTTTTAGGCAGCATCTCTTAATTTGAAACCAGACATTCTTGTTCCAAAAAAACTCTATGAAGACACTAAGAAGAGCTAGGTGAGTGAAGTGGTGTGATTGATGAAGAAATAAATGACAAGTCTTGCCCTTATTCTCAACTGTATGCTTAATTTTATTTTTGTAACTGCAGATGTGAACTTTCCAGTATATGCCATCAAGAAAACAAAATAGACATCACCCTTTGTTCTAAATCAGTGAATCCTCATTTTTTACTGGAGGCAGCAAGAAAATTTTGAACTAGACAGCAATTAAGTACAAAGACACTGGAGGTAGACTCCTCACTTCTCTGTAGGGTGTCATACCTTGATCATTTATGGACTAACTGAAGCAGCAGGGGACTTGCATTTCAAATCAGTCCCTGCAGTGGTGCTTTATTCCTTTTATAGACCAAAAATCAAGCATTCTGAAAGATTCAGGTCTTGGCACAAAATGACTCTGCAACTCATATTTTACAAATAGCTGTAATGAAAATCACTTATATGCAAGATAAGGACATGTGAAAGAAAATATTTTAATGAGCCTTAAAAGGCATCAGTACTGAAAATATTTAGTAATGATATACAGTATTAAGTTCATATATTTGTTGACTGAGTTTGCAAAATTTTAATTTGAGTGTAGCAAACATTTTTGGAAAATTATTATATAGAAATATTTAGTGTTTTTATGTTGGTTTTAATTATTTTTAACATCATCATCATTATCATAATTTTCATTCTACTTTTCAAAGTATCCTAGTTATTTCAGCCATTATTTACTAATGAGCAGGATGGATCTCATTCAGCATCCAGTGTCATTTGTCATCATGTATTTTCTTCTCATTGTCAGGTGAAACGTTCATGATACATTGAATTAATAGGAAAATGGCAAAATAGAGTTAAGTGCTTAAACGTATAGCAAAAATGTAAATTTTTCTAACTTTCTTGTAATGTAAATCTCACACTATGGTGCTTGTCTAAATGAAGAATGAGAGAAGAAAAAAGACCATCTGATTAAACAATGAGATCAGTTAGAGGTAAAATGACACACTGATTGAGAAACTGGTTGGAACAAATATATTTTAATCACATTGGCTCCCAGACCAGAACTTGAGAACCACTGTTATATATTATGAGGATGAGTGATGAAGGTTAAAAGCACCATTTAAACAATAGCAGAGTTATCAGAGGTGAGGAATTTACATAATTGTGAACTTACCATTACTTACATGCCTCTTGTAGCTGTACAGTATACAAACACTGATTATGGGGCTAACTCATCTAAAAAAATAATGCTGGACTTATTTTAAAACCCAGCTGCTTAAACTTGTTGCTTACATATGTAGATGTGATTCATTCCTGTGTACATATGCCAAATAGTTGATTTTTTCTTAATTAAGTATTTGATTATCTTGTTCCTTTAAACTGTATTTTTTGTTTTTGTAAACTGACCCCTAAGTGTGTGTTCTTTGCTTCTTTACCAGATCAGCCTTTTGAACTTTACAAAATAGTGACTTGTTGACACTGTGGTCATCAGGGGCATATTCACCTCTTCTACTCATAAAGAGGGAAGCCCAGGACATTGGAACCTATAGAACAGCCAAGAAACAACATTAGAACCAGCATAGGCGAGTCAGCATCAGCCCCAAAAACTCTGCAGAAGAGACCTGCCCAATCACATATACCTGCTGGCTGCCTTGGCCACGGTGACTATAGCCACATCATGCTTGGCTTGGCACACGAGTGGAAAAAGCCCTTATGGAGAGTAGTACCACTGTTACCATTGTAAGACCTGATGTGCTCCCGGCAGGGTTCAAGTTTTTTACTGAGACTGAGCTGACCTTAGCAACTGGGGAAGTGGCTCCGATGCTGGGTTGAACTAAAATTGATCTGTGAGTGACAGAACAAAAACAAATCTAGCAAGATGTTTGTGTTGCAGCCATCAAGGACCCATGGGGGTTTGATGCTAAAACTGCTTGGTCAGGACAAACTTCCAAGACTAAACATTGTTGATGAGGCTTGCCCTTCTCCGAGGCCTCAGAAAAGCTCTTCTACTGCTTTAGATTTAGCACAGTGGACGCGGTGCAGACAGCCAACTGTAGGGGCTTGACTGACTCCAAACAACAGCAGCAAAGCCCATTATTCAGGAAATGAGTGCAGCCAGAATTATTCAGTCATCAGATTCTTACTGAGTATCTCCTGTGGTACAGGCTCCAAAAAAAAAAAAAGGTAGTTGGAGATTCCATATATACTGCCGGAACCTGAATTCTGTGACTAGGAAGGATTCCTTTCCTCTTCCAAGGACTCATAAGTCCCCAGACCTGGTGGTATACCTCGTTAGTCAATTGTCAATTCTTTAAGCAAGCCCCTGACTTGTTACAAGATGTTTTCCAAAGACTGAGAAATGCCAACCTGAAGTTGCTTTCAGACAAGTGTTATCTCTCTTGCGGGTTGGGGAAGGTGATCTTTTTTGGCAGAGACTGAGCTAACAGGACGTATGGACAGAGGAGAGTAAGGTGGTTACTTTAAGGGATTGGCTTACTCTAAAGAATGAGTGACAGGTACATGTTTTTGAGCTTGACATCCTACTACAGATGGTTTGTTCCCAGTTTAGCTACCATAGAAGCACACCTACACCTGTTGCTGCATCAGGATTGATCCTTCCAGTGCAGCCCTGAGGAGGAGAAGACTTTCCACCATTTGAAAGAAGCGCTGTGTCACACCCCTTTCTTGACTCCTGCCGACATTACCTTACTGTTTTTGGTGGATTCAGATGCTAGTAATGTTGGCATTGAAGCAGTATTTTGCAGCTGCATCCAGAGGAGAATGTGTGTTATTGTGCAATCTGGAAGGAACTGTTAGCAGTGGTACAGGCAGTGAGACAGTTTTGCCACTTCCTCTTTGATCTCACCTTTGTGGTCTGCAGCGACCATGCTACCATGCAAGAAGAGCAGATCTCCCAGTGGTTGGACCAGCTGCAGACCTACCAGTTCAAGGTTGAACATTTTGTTGAAGAATATCATGGGAATGCATATGCCTTGTTCAGGAGGCCCTGTGCGGAGGTTTGCCAACATTGTGCACATCTAGAGGCAAGGTAAGGGGAATGAAGGCTGGAGAGTAGACAGATCTATCAGGCTGAGGAGATGCTAGACAGTGCCCAAGAATGGTTCACCTAACAGGAAGATGACCCGGAGTTGCAGCTGGTGAAGAACTGGTTGAAAAAGAAGTTTGTGCAGTGTGGGAGGATGTTGTGTATGAAGCCACAGCTATTAAAGGTATTTGAACCCAATTGGATAGTTTAGCAATAATTGATGGAGTCATGAAGTGAAAGTGGTGTGATCCTGCAACGGGGAAAACAGGGTGCAGATTGTGGTTCTGAGGGATTCTGAGAAATGGTGCTACAGTGCCTGCATGGTACTCCTGGTGCTAGACATTTTGAACTCACAAAACACTTATAATGCCGGGATGCAGAGGAGTTGATCTTTTTCCTAGGTCCAGTCAAGGAAACAAATCCTTGTGGCAACTGACTATTTTACAAAATGGCCTGAGGCCCATGCATTGTGGCTGATGCCTTAATTATGGGCTTATCAGCAGGTTTGGGAGTGCAGTCTGAGCTACCTTCCAATCAGTGGCAGAACCTTGACAGCCAGTTGTTCCAGCAGTTATGTGAACAGCTCTGTACAAAGAAGACCAGGACTACCCCTTTGCACCCACCAAGTATATGGGCTGGCTGAACAGTTCCTTCAGACTTTCTCTACCCTACTAGCCCTTGTCACTAGCCAGGATCAGAAAGATTGGTACCAGCAACTAGCAATGATACTGATGGTTTATCATTCCACAGTGCAAGAGTCAACATAGTTAACTCCTGCTCAGTTAATGTTATGACACAAAGGATTCTGCCAGACCTTGCCTATAGGCTGCCTCTTCATGCCCCAACAGCTATCTTGCATCCAGAATATACCTACCAGCTTCAGGAGCGCATTGAAATGATTCAGGCTTTTGCCAGAGACAAAGCTCAGGCTGCAGGCATGGCACAAAAATGACACTACAATCTCAAATGAGAAGACTGGTTGAAACAGAAGATCAGTTATGGGTCAATGGACCAAAGAGGAGAAAAGAATGGTGCCCAAAATTAGTCAAGTATATGGGATGGACCTTACTGAGTCTTAGAATGTGTGGGGGAGGCTGTTTATTGGGTCGTGCCGTAGATATCTCTGTTCCCAATGCAGAGAGAGCCATAGATTCCCCTGCTGCAGGAACCTATGCTTGGATCCTGAGAAGAACAACTCATCAGTCTTGGCTGCACAGGTGTTTCCGGGATTATGTGTTATTTCGGGGGTCAAGGAATTGTGGAGAGAACAGTGTGACACTGGGCAGCATGCAAACTGCTTTGATGAGGATGGAGGCAGCAGAAATTATAACCGGGTGTATACTTCCTTTGCGTCCACTTATGATGACTCCAACATAGCACTTAAAAAGGGTTCCCTGAGAGGAAAGAGTCTATCTATAGCATGAAGAAGGGTAGACAGGAGAATAATAGACTGACAAGGGTAGGAAGGAGTACTGGGTGTTATTAATGGGGCATTACAACAAAGAGGTCAACAGAAAGAGAGCGAAGACAGGAGGACATCGACTAAAATATTGAAGGGGGAGAAAAACAGGAAGACATCACCATGTTGCTGTTTTAGTGGATTTTCCAGCCTGTGAGATCGGGAAGACCGTGTTTAAGACAGCTGCGGCGCTTTTGTTGCTGCGTGGCACAATGGAAATGCTGATGGAGGGTATAGTACCCAAGCTGATGCAGCTTCTAGCACTTATCCTGGTGAGTTTTTACAATATTTATTACAGTGTTTATTAAACTGGAAATCTGAGGAATGGAATATGAAAATCTTTTAAGAGTTTTGCAATCAGAATTTGTAAAACTCAGTCCAGCATTCATTTTAAATGTCACTAACAATCAGTGAAGTACTGTATTACAAATTAAATGAGTTTGCAGTGGAATAATCATTATGTTAAAATCTTTACATAATTAAAATGTCCATCCATTGATCAATTTTTTTGTAGGAAATGGCACACATGGACCGAGTCACACTTGCAGTTTCTCACAGCTATTAAATATACAGCCCCAAAATCAATTTAACATGCTTGTCTTTGGGACATAGAAAAACATGATTTTCATTAAGTGCTGAAGGTGTAGCAGTGACAATACTAAAGAAGAAAAAATTAAACATGGAGTCTTAAAAATAAAGATGTTTGCATCCCATTAGTTTCAGATGTGATTTTAAGCTTTGAAACAGAGGATCAAAATGAATACCTAATGACAATAAATCTGTAAGGGAAATCTCAAGATTTAGGATTTGAAGCAGTGACACAACTCAAATCTAGGTCAAATAGAAGCCTTTCTTTTAGAAGAAAACTCCAATACTTAGAAAACAGATGTACCTCATATTAGATAGGTACCAGAAAGAGCTTTCCTGTAAAGTTACTGAGAACACAACAAATAACAAGCCATCAAAAACATGTCAAGGAGAACCACACCACAGACATGGACAGAAGACCATATGGAAAAAAGAAAAATGAGTGCAATCCGTCACTAGCATAGGTCTTTACAAATACCTGAATCAAAGTCAGTGTCAGTTGAGATAGCTTTGGATAATCTATTGAAAGCCTGACATCTAAGTCCTAAATAGGCAGGAATTAGCCAGTCAAAGTATTGCTTCTTCATGTTTAAAATTAACTGTGAATTGAGGTCAGAAATAACTGTGTCAGGTAAACTTCTAACTTTTGCTGGCTTTTGGGCAGCAAGCAGGAGAGCATCTTGTCCGTGCTTAACATCGAATCAGTCTGTCTTACTCACACAGCAGTATGTTAGAGCAACAGAATGTTAAATGTGACATTGTGCGAAAGTTTGAAAAGAAAAAACACCCAACTGGAAAACTTGCAAAATCATGAAATGAACGCATGGTTTTAGCAGAAGCAGAAAGTGTTTTAAACTTAAAATAGCCTTTTCTCTTGTATATATCTGTTTGTCTTGTCAGGTTCATATTCTGTCTTTTATACAGTATTTGCAGCAGATCTCAAGTGGAACGAATGCACTATGAAGAAAAGAAACCCTTGTAATCAGAAGCCTGATTAGTAACTTGAGCTGATGCAGTTCTCCTTTGGCTTGACTGGCTAAGATGATTGTACTCTGCCCTCTGCATAGGATGAGGACCCAAGTTTGTGTCCTACACTTCCACTAGGAATGGCTCATTATATATTATATCTATAAAGAACCAATGGCCCTTCCTCATTTTTTTTGGTTTATGAATAGGTTGTATGCATTTTTTCTTAAAACAGGTGGTTCAGTTAGCTTCATGCAAGTCTAAAGGCCATGAATGTCAATACAGAGAAAGATCAGATTTAAAATGGTGGGATCGTCACTAAAATGTTCCACTAATTTTTGGTTTTATTGGCAAAGCCAATAATCATTTAATTAAATATCCACCCATCCTCTTTCATAAGCCGCTTCTGTTTTTTGTCAAATCATCATCAATATCCTTCCACGGTCATTGCTCAGGTAATTCCAGTTTTCAGCTCAAAGTGTTGGAAGTTACAGTCCTCCTGGGAAAGAAAGGACATCAAGCAAAGTAATATAATAAGCTTAATTGTGGATCTATAACTGCCAACATGGGAAATAAATGCCCTGTAGCTATGGATTGTAAATATACAGTACTGCACAAAAGTCTTAATGCCTTGTAAAAAAAATGTAAAGTGGAACTGCTTTCAAGTGTAATCAATAAACTACCTATAAAGTAAATAAAAAAAACAAAAACAATAAATGAAATCAACATTTGGTTCCGACCACTCTTTGCCATTAAAAGGTCAACTTGCATGCAGTTTCTGAATGTTCTCTCATAGTCAGTTATTCCAAGCCTCTTGAAGAACTGTTCCACTGCAGACTATGACTGCATTACTTGCTCCAGGTAATACTGGACGGGCTCAATAATATTGACATCAGGGCTCTGTGAGAGCCATATCATCTGATGCTGGATTCCCTGTTCCTCTGTTTGCAGCAGATAGATTTTTTAATGACATTGGCTGTGTTTTTGGGGTCAATGCCATACTGCAGAATGAAGTTAGGCTTAGGACCAACCAGGTACATTCCTGATGATATTATGTGAAAGATTAAAATCTGCCTGTGCTTCTCAGCAGTGAGGGGCCAATCAATTTCGATCAAATCATCAATACTTTTTGTAGAAATGCAGCCTCAAACCCGCGATGAGCCTCCACTTTGCTTTGCTGTTGGCTGTAGACATTCATCCATGTATTGTTCTCCAGCCCTTCAACAGAAAAAGTGCCTTCTATTAGAACTAAATATTTCAAATTTTGGCTTATCAGTCCAGAGTCCCTGCTTCTATACTCCAGGCCTTGTGTTTTTGTGTGTAGGTAAGTCATTTAACTTTATTTCCACCTTGAAAGAATTATTTATTGGCCGCAACTTTTCCAAGAAGACCCCTTCTGATCTTCTCCAAACTGTAGATGTGTGTACCAGTGTTCCATTGCTTTCTGTTAATTCTGAGCTGATAGAGAAGCTGGACATCTTCCAAATTCAATGAGAAGTAAGCTTGATGAATCTGTCAACTGCTTCACTCGGTTTCCATTAACAACCTCGCCTGTTTGTTTGTCAATGTCAATGTCAACTTTATTTATATAGCACATTTAAAACAACATCGGAATGCTGTGGCCAAAGTGCTTTACAATAATAGAATTAAAGAAAAACATACAATTAACATGAATTACATAAATAGAAATAAAATAAATAAACATAAATAAAATAAATAATAAATAGAAGTACTATTACATAATGAGGAAACCATCAGTATTACTGAAGGTCATGGAATGCAAGTGAATAGAAATGAGTCTTTAATCTTGTTTTAAACAGTTCAATTGTAGACGACTCCTTTATATGATGAGGTAAAGAGTTCCACAGACGAGGAGCAGCAGCTGCAAAAGTCCTGTCCCCCTTAGTTTTACACTTAGTACGAGGGACAACAAGAGACAACTGACCAGAAGATCTAAGCACTCTGGATGGCTGGTGTAAAACACATAATTCGGATAAATAGGCAGGAGCAAGCCCATGTAAAGATTTAAAAACTAGCAACAAGATTTTAAAATCAATTCGAAAACTGACATGCAGCCAGTGTAAAGAAGCTAATATTGGAGAAACAGAGTCATACTTTCTTGCCCGAACCAGAAAGTGAGCGGCAGCATTCTGGACCAACTGTAACCTGCGTATCAGGGATTTGCTAATCCCAGAATACAGCGAGTTGCTATAATCAAGGCGAGAAAAGATAAAAGCATGAGTAGCTTTCTCAAGATCCCTAGAAGATAAAAAAGGCTTGCTCTTACCTAAAAGACAAAGCTGGAAAAAGCAAATCTTGACTACAGAATTAATTTGTTTCTCAAAAGAGAGGTTACTGTCAAAGATAACACCCAGATTGCGGACTTGAGGTTTGCAAAAGACAAAGCAAGAGCTGAGAAGTCCAAGACCAATTTGGGCTTTAGCTGATGGACCCACTATAAGCACCTCCATTTTATTTTGATTCAGATCAAGAAAATTATTAGCCATCCAGGATTTTAGTTCAGAAAGACAGTTGTGGAGTTGATTTGTTGTAGAGTTGCAAACAGGAATATAAACCTCTGTATCATCAGCATAGCAGTGAAAACAAATGTTAAATTTCTTAAAAATAGCTCCAATAGGGTGAAGGTATATGGAGAATAAAATAGGACCCAAAATGGATTCCTGAGGAACACCACATTTAAGAGGAGCAGTAGACGAAAAAGAGAAATTTAAAGTCACTGAAAAGTGTCTACCAGTTAGATATGACCTGAACCAGTTAAGAGCAGCCCCTTTAAGCCCAACAAGATGTTCAAGCCGCAACAACAATATCTCGTGATCAATAGTGTCAAAGGCAGCAGTCAGGTCCAGGAGGA
Source organism: Erpetoichthys calabaricus (assembly GCF_900747795.2). Taxonomy (NCBI): domain Eukaryota; kingdom Metazoa; phylum Chordata; class Cladistia; order Polypteriformes; family Polypteridae; genus Erpetoichthys; species Erpetoichthys calabaricus. The sequence goes on from NC_041399.2 coordinate 100,066,567, forward strand.
CAATCCAGGAGTCAGTAATAATAGAGATTTCATTGAATACTTTAAGTAGGGCCATCTCAACACCATGATAATGCTTAAACCCAGATTGGTAAATAAAATAAATTATTGGAGTTTAGGTGATCAACCAATTGATTATAAATAATTCTTTCTAATATTTTAGCCAGAAATGGCAATTGGGAAATCGGGCGAAAATTGGCTAAAATTCCAGGATGTAATTCTGCCTTTTTAAGACAGGGACGCACTGCAACATGTTTAAAAAATGAGGGCACAACCCCCACATTAATAGAATCATTGATAATGGCTAGTAAACATGGGCCCAAAACATCAAAGGCTTCCACTAAGAGGCGTGGTGGTACAATATCAAGAAGACTGGGAGCTGGTTTAAAGGTGTCAATAGTTCTTTTTAGCTGTGAAAGTGAGACAGGATCAAAAGATTCAAAAACAATACCATGATTAACAGTAGGAAGTTCATAGTCAGTTGGAACAATACCACAGTGAATTTTATCAATTTTACTGACAAAGAATGAAAGAAACTGCTCACATGAAAGAACAGTGCTATTTAATCCCATCACAGAATGAATGTGAATGGCCACATTAATTGAATTAAATAAGACCCTAGGATTCTTAGAATGACGGGAAACTAAATCAGCGAAAAAATCATGTTTAGATTTCTTAGCTGCAACCTGGAATTTGAATAGAGAAATCCTAAAAATCTCTTTAGAAACAATCAGACCATCTATTTTCCAACACCATTCCACAGTTCGACAAGCGCGGTGCTGCGATCTCGTAGTTTCATTTAGCCAGAGAGCAGGTCTTCCCTTATTATAGCATGTGTTGAGCGAAGCAATTGAGTCTAATACCGTTTTACAAGAAGAATTAAATTCTAAGACAGAATCATCGATACAATCATACTAGACATGCACATCAAGACTACAGAATATGGTTTTAAAATCGGATATAATAGAAGAATTTAAAAAGCAAGAGCAGCATGAAGCACAATTAGTAGTAGGGACATCTACAGTAATATTCAAATCCATCATTATAGAAAAGTGATCAGTAAAAGAAACATTGCATAAAACAATATCATTAACTGAAATATCACGTGTAAGAACGAGATCAAGGGTGTGACAGAGAGAGTGAGTTGGCATATTAATATGCTGGATAAAATCAAATAATTCCAATAGTGATAAAAAGTCATTAACCAAAGGTTTCGATTGACAACAATTGTGAATGTTAAAATCACCAACAATAAGTACTTTGTCATGGGAGAGGGTGATATCAGCCAGGACATCAGAGAATTCAGAAACGAATATATCATTAATTACAGGAGGTCTATAAACCACAGCAAGCAACAAAGAAGGGGAGCTGCACACTTCGAAAAGTTGCAGTTCGAAGCTACTAAACGGACCCCTTGTAAGGCTCCAACACAAGAACATACTTTTAAAAACAGTGGCAATGCCCCCACCATGACAAGTCAGACGAGGAGAGTTTAAAAATGAATAACCTTATGGTACTAAGTCAGTAAAACATGAAGAGTCACCATTTACAGTCCAGGTCTCAGTGATGAAAAAGAAATCCAGATTATTTGAGATAATAAAGTCTTGCAGAATAAAAGTTTTATTAGACACTGATCTCACGTTCAAGAAAAATTACTTGATAGAAGTAGAAGAGCTCACTGCGGGATGAGCATAGGTGAGCGTGTGAAGATTAACAGTGTTTACTCCCCGACAGCACACCGAGGAAAAGTGATGCCACCTTGAAATGGAGAAATTAAATACGGTGTCCAGCGCCCATGAACCAGGGATGGATTCCTGTGCAGGCGAAGATGGGTCATAGGCAGCTTGGGAAACCAAGCTCTGGGACTTGAGTCGGCGTTGTTTAACAGCAATACCGGCTCTTTTTCCATGTCGGCGGCGAGTGCATTTGCGTCTCTGAGAGGCATTCAGCTCACTGATACAGGTAAACACTGGCATCCAGGTGAAGAAGTTAGCAGATGAATAAAACAAAGGTGGAGGATCACATAATATCCCAACAGGAGATGAAAATTGAGAGGAAAGCAAGCAAGAAAATATGTTAAGTAAAGAATCACGATCGTAAGACAGTGGGGATAAACTAATACAAAAAAACAAAGATGAAACATAGATTAGCGAGACGATCAGACGGCCAGCCACACCAGTCGGCGCCATCTTCCTCATCACTTTGTGTTTGTGATTTTGTAGATGAGCTTAGAAAGCATAAAACTATTGGAAACATGTATCTGCTCCGAAATGTCTACTTGGGAGAGACCTTGATGATTCAAGATGACCACCTTGTGTCTTGCCACTTTGCTCACTTTCCCATGGTGTAAGATTTCCATTATAAACCACCACATCCACCTTAACCTCAACCTTACCTTTTATGTATTTTTCTCCCTTGCCTAATTTTATCCCCTTTATACAGCTGTTTCACTTTCAGCTAATCACATTGCTTCAACCTACACATTATGTCATTGATCATTAGCACCTGTTTGTTACATTTACTTATTCCAGCACTGGACCATTGGCCTACAAAGATCTTCCTTTTTTAACTGTGAGGTGGTCTATTACTACATAAGTTAGTTTCTGTCATTAAAGACTTCCAGATATCATATTGCATTGCAAACGAAATGTCTGGAACTCTAAAATACACCCTTTTCTATTGACACACTAATTCAAAACATAAAATAACAGTGTAACACAAATATTTTTATGAACTATTTAAAGTGCATAAGACTTTGGCACAGTACAGTATATTTTGTTTAATTTTTTGAATTGACACGGTGGCTAAGAGAGCTTTCTTGTGGCTCCACTCATTGTCTGTATGGTATTTGTACATTCGCAACATGCTTCGGCAGGTCCATTTACCTCGCACATCCAAAAGCCTTAGCATACTGGGTTGTTTGCTGCCTCAAAACGTGAAACATATCACTGTTCTTGGATTAATGGGTCCCATTCAGCGTTCATTCCTGCCTTGATGCAGGCTGGTTTACACACCTTTTAGTGGATAGATATTTTTGGTTGAGTATAACTTTTGCATATTAATTGTGACACTGTTTTACTCCATATGACACTGCTGTTGTCCATGTACAGTGTCTTCATGCACATACCTCTCAGGTGATGTCAGCCTTTGGCAACAACAGTCACTTTGTGGATCAAAATGAAAGTCTCAAAACTAATGAGGACCTGTTTTGAAAGTTACATAAATTTAATATTTCACTATATTCTGTCTTTTTTCACTTTTGGTTTTAGATTTAGAAAAAAAGTGTGTTCTAGCTACATCTATCTGACTACAAAAAGTACTGTTAAAAAATAAGCTCCTTTTCAATCTCTGCAGTCCAGATAACTAATACAAATATTTTCTAAAATTCCCTCTGGATCATTGCTTCCTAGTCCAAGAAATGTGATGAAATGTAAATACTGTGTAATGGTTTGAGATATGAGTAGGGTCACACTCATTTACAGGAGGCTAGATACAGGAAGCTAGAAACTAACATAAAAGTTTTATGGTTCTGGTTTTGTGTTATGTATATGTTCATACATTATGTGAAAAAAATGGTATATAATTATAACTATAAATATACTGTGCTGGGCTACCATTCCTCTAATGCTTCTATTACATGTGCAGTGAGCCATTGTCTTTTTTATTCCACCTCCATTCTCACAGTTGGGCCACATTTGTATGCTTGTTTGGGAGTCAAACATTTTTTATATGATCTGAGCTACCCTCAGATGCCCTGAGAGTACCATTCATTACTGACTCGAACATTTCAGTTTCCATTTTGAATTATTAAACATTTCATTTTATTTATATAGTACCTTTTCCTTAAGACATGAGTTTCCTTTTTTTCATAGTCACTATGCTTAGTACCACATACAAGGCATTTCATTGTCATTCTTCCCATCAGGGTGAGCAGGAGGTCTTTTGGCCAGGCCATCTCATCCATTCCCTGTGTCTCAGACTGAAACTCTATTTGTTGCAAGAATCTTGAAAAAAAATGAAAATTTCCTATCTTTTAGATATTAAGTAATTTATTCTTTCCCTCATCACAAGCTCCAAATGACCTTCCTAGCATGACAGTATAATTTGAAATGTAAAACAATGTACTGTATTTATATAAAGAAACAATTAGCAAAGTCAGTGTATTGTGAAAAAACAATCAGCTTTCTTTCTGTATTATTAACATTAAATTAGAAGATGTCTAGGCCATGGAAGCCTCTCGCTTTCAGTAACAGGTGAATAAGCTGCCGTACAATGTGGTATGGTTCCATGTACAGTACCCATGGTTCTCTGTGTTATGATTTAATGATTTACTTATAACTGAATCACATTCTCACTCTTGTGATGTACAGTGTCTACCTACATATTTGACCACTTTCATTAGACTTTAAATTTGTATAGTTTTACATTTGTAAGTATATGATGCCTTAAGGTGCGCAAATTACTTTCTTTGACGTATTGATTTTTAAAATAAAATTCTAATTTTTAACATTAATAAATAAATAAAATAAAACAGGACAATAACTGTTTTACATTTTAAAAAACAGGATTATTTTCAAATTGTACACATTAATTCTTATGCATATAAGTATTTATTTTCTTTACTGGTACACCATCCAGTACAGATTTCTGCCTTACATTATGTCCTGAAACAGTGGGCTAAGCCATAACTTTAATACATTTTCAAATACTTTAAGCAGTTTTAGAAAATCAATAAATTAAAATTCACATCATTATCTTTATAATTGCAGTTTGAGAGAAACAATGTAACAATATACACAAGGTATTTTCACAAATCTGTGTTTTCCCTGTGTAACTTAAAAAAAATGTAAAAACATAAAAATGTACAGAAACTATTAACTTTGGATTAAGTGGGTTTGAGGAAGAGATCAGATAAGATAATCTCGAGAAAAGAATAAATCCCCTTCACATTTAGCCTGAGCTAAAGCTCACTAGTGGATGTTGACTAACTTTAGGAAGGTCATAGTGCTGTCCTGCTTTCACTCATTTTTCTAAAAAAAAGTCATTTAAACATATTAAATCATGGATCATAAGTCTTGATTTACATATAGAAGCCAATTGAGCATGCATAAAATACATAAGAAGATCAAATTCTCAATAGCAGAATTATGTAAGAATATAACATGAGTGGCGGACAGCCGGGTCCCATGCCCGGCAGGGACGCCCCTTCTGCATCCGTTCCGGGGGAGCAACCATGGGCAGCTCAATACCTCCCCCGGGATGCTTGGTGGCAGCCTCCCTGGTGGACGGTGATTCCCCAGCCTGTCGCATGGCTCCATGGGAGATGGAGTCCTCCACAGCCTGGTTGGGGGCTCGGATGGCCGCTAGGGGGAGCTGCATGGAGTCAGCAGCCCAGCTGGAAGTATTTTCAGCCCCACCCGGAAGGGCAATTAGGACCTGGTGGTCAAGCACCTGGAACGCTTCCAGGTGGGATATAAAAAGGGCCAGCCACCACCACTTGAGGAGCCAGAGTTGGGAGGAAGGAGACGAAGCTTGAGGAAGAGGGGTGGTAAAAGGGAGAAACTGTTGGTGTGTGTGACAAGTGCTTTTGGACTGTGTATTGCCTGTGGGTCACGGGGAAGACGTGCGCCCACGGGTGAAGAAAAATAAAAGTCTGTGTTTGTATATACGTGCCTCTGTGTCTATCTGTGTCGGGTCGGGCGCCTATATAGCACCTTTGTTACACATGATTGCAAAAGTTAAATGACATGAGATTAAGAGGTATAAAAATGGGAGGGTGGCTGTTTATGTAAGTACAGTAAATGCTTTGTTACCATGAATAATTGTAGTTATATAGAATTTTATTTGATGAAGCTCCCACCAAAAAAAAAAAAAAATCAGTATAAAGATACAACATAGGAACAACTGTAGTCATCATTCTTCAGCAGTCTACAAATTGCCAGTTCACCACAAATACAATATTTCAGTGAATGACTGCACAAGATAATTCAGCTCAAGATATTAACTTCATGCTTCTGAAAAGCTGTTGGGTAAGTATTGTTCTGGTATGTGGTACTCTTCGTTGGCAAACAAAAAGAAAATGAACAGAGTGTGGACAGGGGGCAATGTTTCAGAATAGATCTTGATACCTTGACATTTATACTATTCAGATTTCTGCAATAATAAGTAGGGATGCTCCAAACGATCAGCTGTCGATCTAAATTGGCCAATTTTCACTACAAAAGACTCGATCTGTGCTCTGTAAGTTGGCTGATCGCGAAAAAAACTTTTTGTTCAGCCCCTGTTTTCCATCCTTTATGGTAATTTAGTTGCACACATATATTATCTTCTTCTTCTTTCAGCTGCTCCCGTTAGGGGTCACCACAGCGGATCATCTTCTTCCATATCTTTCTGTCCTCTGCATTTTGTTCTGTTACACCCATCACCTGCATGTCCTCTCTCACCACATCCATAAACCTTCCCTTAGGCCTTCCTCTTTTTCTCTGTCTCCTGCTTTCTGGTCAGTGCCACCGTCTCCAACCCGTTTAACATAACTGGTCTCACTACCATTCTGTAGACCTTCCCTTTCACTCTTGCTAATATCCATTTGTCACAAATTACTCCTGACACTCTTCTCCACCCATTCCACCCTGCCTGCACTCTCTTTTTCACCTCTCTTCCACAATCCCCATTACTCTGTACTGTTGATCCCAAGTATTTAAACTCATCCACCTTCGTCAACTCTACACCTTGCATCCTCACCATTCCACTGAACTCCCTCTCATTTACACACGTATTCTGTCTTGTTCCTAGTGACCTTCATTCCTCTCCTCTCTAGAGCATATCTCCACCTCTCCAGGGTCTCCTCAACCTGCTCCCTACTCTTGTCATCAGCAAACATCATAGTCCATGGGGACTCCTGTCTAATCACGTCTGTCAGCTTGTCCATCACCATTGCAAATAAGAAAGGGTTCAGAGCCGATCCCTGATGTAATCCCACCTCCACCTTGAATGCATCCGTCACTCCTACCACAGACCTCACCACAGTCACACTTCCCTCGTACATATCCTGTACAACTCTTACATACTTCTCTGCCACTCCCGACTTCCTCATACAATACCACAACTCCTCTTGAGGCACCCTGTCTTATGCTTTCTCCAGGTCCACAAAGATGTAATGCAACTCCTTCTGGCCTTCTCTATACTTCTCCATGGCATGAAACCATACTGCTGCTCATTAATCATCACTTCACTTCTTAACCTAGCTTCCACTACTCTTTCCCATAACTTTATGCTGTGGCTTATCAATTTTATCCCCCTGTAGTTACTACAGTCCTGCACATCCCCCTTATTCTTAGATATCGGCATCAGTACACTTCTTCTCCACTCCTCAGGCACCCTCTCACTTTCCAAGATTCCATTAAACAATCTGGTTAAAAACTCCACTGCCATCTCTCCTAAACACCTCCATGCTTCAACAGGTATGTCATCTGGACCGACGGCTTTTCCATTCTTCATCCTCTTCATAGCTGTCCTTACTTCCTCCTTGCTAATCCGTTGCACTTCCTGATTCACTATCTCTCCATCATCCAACCTCTTCTCTCTCTCGTTCTCTTCATTCATAAGCCTCTCAAAGTACTCTTTCCATCTGCTCAACACACTGTCCTCGCTTGTGAGTATGTTTCCATCTTTATCCTTTATCACCCTAACCTGCTACACATATTTCCCAGCTTGGTCCCTCGATCTAGCCAATTGGTACAGGTTCTTTTCTCCCTCCTTAGTGTCCAACCTCTCATGCAACTCATCATACGCCTTTTATTTAGCCTTCACCATCTCTCTCTTTACCTTGCACATTTTCTCCTTGTACTCTTGTCTACTTTCTGTATCTCTCTGACTATCCCACTTCTTCTTTGCCATCCTCTTCATCTATATACTCTCCTGTACTTCACCATTACACCACCAAGGTTTCCTTTTCCTCCTTCCTCTGTCCAGATTTCATGCCAAGCACCCTACCTGCTGTCACCCTTACTACATCTGCTGTAGTTTGCCCAACTGTCTGGTAATTCTTCACTACCACCCAGTGCCTGTCTCACCTTCTCCCTAAACTCAACCTTGCAGTCTTCCTTTTTCAAATTCCACCATTTGATCCTTGGCTCTGCCCTCACTCTCTTCCTCTTCTTGATCTCCAACATCATCCTACAGACCACAATCCTATGCTGCTTAATTACACTTTCGCCTGCCACCACTTTGCAGTCTTCAATCTCCTTCAGATTGACTCTTCTGCATAGGATGTAATCTACTTGTGTGCATCTTCCTCCATTCTTGTACAACATCCTATGTTCCTCCCTCTTCTAAAAATACGTATTCACCACAGCCATGTCCATCCTTTTGGCAAAATCCATTATCCTCTGACCTTCTTCATTCCTCTGCTTGACACCATACCTACCCATCACCTTCTCGTCTCCTCTGTTCCCTTCACCAACATGTCCATTAAAATCTGCTCCAATCACCACTTTCTGTCCCTTGGGTACACTGTTCATCACTTCATCCAACTCACTCCAAAAATCTTCTTTCTCATCCATTGCACACCCAACTTGTGGGGCATGTGCACTAACAACATTTATCATCACACCTCCAATTTCCAGCTTACTCTGTCTGACACTCTTTTCATCTCCAAAACATTCTTGACATACTGTTCCTTCAGAATAACCCCTACTCCATTTCTCCTCCTATCCACACAATGGGCTTACTCCCCTTCCATTTAGTCTCTTGCACACACAATATATCAACCTTCCTTCTCTCCGTCATATCGGCTAACTCGCTCCCCTTACCAGTCATACTGCCAACATTCAAAGTTCCTACCCTCAGTTCCACTCTCTTTACCTTCCTCCTCTCCTCCTGCCTCTGGACACATCTCCCTCCTCGTCTTCTTCTTCCTTCTTCTTTGGCCAACAGTAGCCCAATTTCCACCAGCACCCTGTTGACTAACAGTACTGGTCGCAGTCATTGTTAAACTGGGGCTCGACCGATCCGGTATGGAAATTTGTATTGTTATCTGCATATTGATTTGGCAAAATTTTACACCGGATGCCCTTCCTGATGTAACCCTCCCCATTTATCTGGGCTTGGGACCAGCACAAAGAAACACACTGGTTTGTGCATCCCCTGTGGCTGGGTTAAAACATATATAATATATATTATACAACATACATAATATAATATATATAATGTAATACATAATTGAAATGGAAATGCAAATTTATAAGCATACTTTAAGAACTACGAATGTCTAGTTGATATACTGAAGAAAAAAAAACATACCTGTGTTAATATAGTAAATGTATAATTGATACTGATCCTGATCCTAATTGATTCTGCCGGCCATCCATTACAATGTACGACGCAGAGCGGAAAAACAAAATGGGAAGATTTGACACTGAGTATTAACGTCTCTCACTCTCTTGTTTATCAGGAAAACCAAAGAATAGATGAAATACCTCCGGGAACTCCTACACGAATCCGCGCATGAAGCACTCCTCTTCTGGGTAACGAACATCCAACTCCCAACCTTGACCTCACGTCTGGTCCACTCCCGATGATCTCACTTCCGTCCTCTGACTGTATCATCATCTCCGGCTCATCTCTTCAATCTCACCTTCATTATTCATGTAATTTCCTGTTTACCTCCATAAAAGCTCCCCTGTAACACCTACTCATTTTCTCATGCAAGTCTGTTATGTGCATATATATGTTATATATATATATATATATATATATAGTTGCGGCCAGTCTGTCGCTCACATTGTGAAGAGGGGGGCTGAATGCACCCCAAGGAGACATGGTCGCTCCTCTGAAACCCCATCTTAAATGGTGATACAATTGAAATATTTTCTTCCCCAATACACTAAGAGGCAGCTTCCCTGGTTTAGGATTCCACATGGATGCCCACAAGGCATGCTGGGACCTGTAGTTCCATGGGGCAGCAGCTCAGTTGGGTTCATGGGGGCCACCAAGCGGAGCTGAAGGGATTCACAGTCCCTACTCTTTGGGACTTCTGATTCACCCAGGAGTACTTCCGGTGCCAAGGTGTAGCCCGATGGAAGATAAAAGGAGCCACTCAACCTCATTCAAATGAAGCTTCCTGCTTACCCATAATATACAGATTATAATTTTTTTTGTTAGAGAAATGGTGAAAACTGCTTTTTTAATTAAGCTTTGTTTCAGAAAGGTACATTACAGAAAACATTAAACAATATGACAAATTGTAATTATGAGGAGCTTTTTATTTTCTTTTATGCCATATGTATTATGGATAAATATTTTTGTATGTATTTTATTAGTTAAAGTATGTATTTTAAGGAAATTTTATTTTCATATGTTATGGTCATGGAACAATAAGCCTACAAAATTTCATTTTGTTAATAAAAATTAACACTTAACATCTGTAGTCTATAGTTTAACTATAAAAATACCAAAGCTTTTACTTCAATTTTGGTCATAAGGCTTATATGCGTCTGGTTATGCAGGAGCTTAGTGTAAAAATGTTTCTTTTAAAAGGATAAGGAAAAAAAAATCAATACTGGTATCATCCATCCATCCATTATCCAACCCGCTATATCCTAACGCAGGGTCACGGGGGTCTGCTGGAGCCAATCCCAACCAACACAGGGCACAAGGCAGGAACCAATCCTGAGCAGGGTGCCAACCCACCGCAGGACACACACAAACACACACTAGGGCCAATTTAGAATCGCCAATCCACCTAACCTGCATGTCTTTGGACTGTGGGAGGAAACCGGAGCGCCCGGAGGAAACCCACGCAGACACGGGGAGAACATGCAAGCTCCATGCAGGGAGGACCCGGGAAGCGAACCCAGGTCTCCCAACTGCGAGGCAGCAGCGCTACCCACTGCGCCATCGTGCCGCCCAATACTGGTATCAGCTGATCCAATAATGTGAAATCAGTGATCAGTATTGGCCTTTAAAAAACCCAGTGGGAGCATCCCTAATAATAAACTTTGTGAAAGTATGTTTTGTTGCTTAGTTTTGAACTTAGAGTTTCAGATTATTATGTTGTTTACCATTATATTGTCTGACCTGCCATGTTATTTTGTAGTTACTGTATCTCTTTTACCTTAATTGCTTAAAGCAACCAAACAATAATGACAAAGTGAACAGTAGTGATACGACAAACCAAGACAAAGCATATGTGCCTTGTTACTGGCTAGGAAGAAGTAAAGTACACAACAAGCAGATAAGTCACCACAAGACAACAAGGTGACATGAGAACTATTTAGATAGATAGATAGATAGATAGATAGATAGATAGATAGATAGATAGATGCTTTATTAATCCCAAGGGGAAATTCACAATTTAGTTCCTTCTTTCATATTCTTTCAGCAAAAAGAGTAGATAAAGAGTAGAATAGATGATGTAAAGACTATCCTCCTTGACTAAAGATTAAAGAATGTCTCAAGAAAGATACGGGCTAACCAAACAAACTATTAATTTACCATATTGATATGTATTTTAACCAATATCAATTATAGTATATTTTAGCATAACTGAATGTATTTAAAGGCTGCCATCAACTATGGAAACCTTGTTGCAACATAAAGAGAGTCTCCTTTGGCCAAGGTTGCCCAAGAAAACATTGCCACCTCCAGAGCATATGAGAGAAAATAAAACTATTAAATAGCTAATAATGATAATACATTTTATTTAAAAACATCTTTCAAGGTACTCAAGGATGCTGTATAATGGAATAAAATAAAGCAAAGCACCAAAAATAAAGACAAGAGAGTAAATACATAAGAGTACATACACACACACATATGCAAACATATTTACAAACATACTGTACATATGCAAATACAATAGATGTAACTACAGTGCATCCGGAAAGTATTCACAGCGCATCACTTTTTCCACATTTTGTTATGTTACAGCCTTATTCCAAAATGGATTAAATTCATTTTTTTCCTCAGAATTCTACACACAACACCCCATAATGACAATGTGAAAAAAGTTTACTTGAGATTTTTGCAAATTTATTAAAAATAAAAAATTAAGAAAGCACATGTACATAAGTATTCACAGCCTTTGCTCAATACTTTGTTGATGCACCTTTGGCAGCAATTACAGCCTCAAGTCTTTTTGAATATGATGCCACAAGCTTGGCACACCTATCCTTGGCCAGTTTCGCCCATTCCTCTTTGCAGCACCTCTCAAGCTCCATCAGGTTGGATGGGAAGCGTCGGTGCACAGCCATTTTAAGATCTCTCCAGAGATGTTCAATCGGATTCAAGTCTGGGCTCTGGCTGGGCCACTCAAGGACATTCACAGAGTTGTCCTGAAGCCACTGCTTTGATATCTTGGCTGTGTGCTTAGGGTCGTTGTCCTGCTGAAAGATGAACCGTCGCCCCAGTCTGAGGTCAAAAGCACTCTGGAGCAGGTTTTCATCCAGAATGTCTCTGTACATTGCTGCAGTCACCTTTCCCTTTATCCTGACTAGTCTCCCAGTTCCTGCCGCTGAAAAACATCCCCACAGCATGATGCTGCCACCACCATGCTTCACTGTAGGGATGGTGCCAGGTTTCCTCCAAAAGTGACGCCTGGGATTCACACCAAAGAGTTCAATCTTTGTCTCATCAGACCAGAGCATTTTCTTTCTCATGGTCTGAGAGTCCTTCTGGTGCCTTTTGGCAAACTCCAGGCGGGCTGCCATGTGCCTTTTACTAAGGAGTGGCTTCCATCTGGCCACTCTACCATACAGGCCTGATTGGTGGATTGCTGCAGAGATGGTTGTCCTTCTGGAAGGTTCTCCTCTCTCCACAGAGGACCTCTGGAGCTCTGACAGAGTGACCATCGGGTTCTTGGTCACCTCCCTGACTAAGGCCCTTCTCCCCCGATCGGTCAGTTTAGATGGCCGGCCAGCTCTAGGAAGAGTCCTGGTGGTTTCGAACTTCTTCCACTTACGGATGATGGAGGCCACTGTGCTCATTGGGACCTTCAAAGCAGCAGACATTTTTTCTGTAACCTTCCCCAGATTTGTGCCTCGAGACAATCCTGTCTTGGAGGTCTACAGACAATTCCTTTGATTTCATGCTTGGTTTGTGCTCTCACATGAACTGTCAACTCTGGGACCTTATATAGACAGGTGTGTGCCTTTCCAAATCATGTCCAATCAACTGAATTTACCACAGGTGGACTCCAATTAAGCCGCATAAACATCTCAATGATGATCAGGGGACACAGGATGCACCTGAGCTCAATTTTGAGCTTCATGGCAAAGGCTGTGAATACTTATGTACATGTGCTTTCTCAATTTTTTTATTTTTAATAAATTTGCAAAAATCTCAAGTAAACTTTTTTCACATTGTCATTATGGGGTGTTGTGTGTAGAATTCTGAGGAAAAAAATGAATTTAATCCATTTTGGAATAAGGCTGTAACATAACAAAATGTGGAAAAAGTGATGCGCTGTGAATACTTTCCGGATGCACTGTATTAAATGTATGTAGCAAACCTAGAAAATAGTATACAATTACAACAGTTAAAGCAATTACAAAGTTTGCTTGAAAAAATAATTTTAGTTGTACCTTATGAAAAGCTTGAGTTGTAGATGCCAGCAAGCTAAAATGCAAAGCATTCCAAAGTTTTGGACGATTGTGAATAATCTCAACAAGAGGAAGCATATCAATATTAAACAATAAAGGGCCTAACACAGAGACCTGTGGAGAACTCTTCCCAAGAAAATCTTTAAGTGTTTAGTACTTCCGGATGCCTGTGTAAATCCTTTTGGAAATTATCCCTAAACATCTGACTGTTCTTGTTGGTGAAGTTTCAAGCACTATTGCTTTGTATGAGATCTGCATTGCTTAATACAGAACATTTAATTAGACCATAGTTAAGTGACATTTGGGCACTTCCTTGCCATTTCAGCAAGAAGAGAGTGTATAAAATATATTGCTATAATTCAGACTAAAGAATTCAATAATGTGTGCTTAATGGGCTGTAGAGGTGGAGTGAAAGCTACACAGGTAAAGTGTTATTTCTGATAAATGGGCCAAGAAATGTTAGTGGGAAACAGCAAGAGGCGGCAAATTATTGTTATTTGTAGATAATAAAATAGTGGAGAGATGACTAGCTACCTTGATCCCATGTGTACTTGTTTCAAGAAAAAAGACAAAAGTAAAGGTCTATGACATATCAGTCTGCACTGGTCCACAAAACATATTGATAGTGCTCTCAGAAATTTCTGTTGTGGCTGAATTTTGAGAGCTAACAATCCATAGGATTAAATGCTGTGTTTCAATAACAGCAACATTTTACTTCTAATTAAGACATTACTTAGAGCAGAAATAGTCGTCCCCCAGGAACAGAGTTTGAGAGTTAGCTGGTCATCTGTCAGCTCACTTTGCATCCCATTATTTTTTGGATTAAAGGTGTACATCTATTTAATTACTTTAATTAGTTACATTTTTCTTCTATTTGTAATTTACTTGGGTAAATTTCTTTTAGAGCCACTTGTACTTTTACCCCATTACATTTTTAGGTCAAAAGGCATACTTTTTACTTCATTAAATTTTCCAGCAAGTCTTTGTTACTCATTACACAGACTAAACTATTACAAATTCATAAAAGAGACCTATCAGTTGTGTTGTCAGCTTAGGTTATAATTGAGCTGAGGCACAGCCAATAGGATATCAAATATCATTAAAAATTTAAAGTTCAAATAGCACTGTTCATTTGTGGTGTTTTTCCCATGCTTCCCACTGGCTGCTGAATGTGTATTCTCCTCAAAGCCATATTAAAAAACAATAACACCTAACGAAATCTCTGCTTTCAAGAATTGGCCTACAAATTTAGAGAAGCATGATGGATGAAATAAACATTTTTTTCTTCTTATATCTATTTTATATGGAACCCCTCAAGTCCCAAAAGCAAGATTTTATGTGCACAAGTAATATCTTGAGACCACAACTTACATATTGTGGATACAACATCTGTATCTGTGTGTTGAATGCTCAAGATATTGTGGTGGATTCCCGCAAGATCAATTACTGCTTGAATGAGCCCGGCCATAAAAGTTGCTGGTGAACTGAAAAAGACTGACTCGGGATTACAACAAGATCTCGTGGACAGCAAGGGGTGAAGGGTGTCACGCTAAGGTTTTGCTCTCTCTTGTTATGTGAGAGCTAATTAAAAGGGTTATCAGCTTTCCTCCAAGCAGAGATAAATATTTTTGCAGCTAACTTATGGAATTCGAGCTCAGGAAAAGCTAATAGAACACTGCTCTACCCACCAGAATAAACTAGAACCACAAGGATTAAGAAAAATATAGATGGCTTTTTAAGTGAATATTCTAGCTTTGTGTGTAAGGGTGAAATTTAAGTATATTACGTCTTGATAAATTATTGCAAATTATTGAATTACTGAATTAGAAATTTGTTATTCTGTCTTCCATGGAATTGCAAAGTGTGTAACTTTTATTTTCCCTGAGTTGTTCTTTTTATTAGTCCTTTACACTATTAAGGAGGAAGTATTTAAATTTTTAAAAAATTGATCTATGTCCAAAACATTCTTTAGCAGAACTCTTAGACTGGTTATTATGTTGTATTTTAGTTGAATTATTACAGTGTAATATTAATTCAAGTTGTTTTAATCTTTATATGTGTGAGAAAATGTAATTTTGTCATGTCATTTTCTCATCTGCTTAGTTCTGAAAAGGGTCGTGGAGGGATGCTGGAGCCTGTCCCTGCTAGCACAGGGCACAAGGCAGGAACAAACCCTGGACAGGGTGCAAGTCCATTGCAGGACGAACACACACACACCCACACACACAAAAGGGTCAATTTAGTAATGCCAATCCACCTAATCAGCAGGTCTTTGAACTATGGGAGGAAACCCATTCAGACACAGAGAACATGCAAACTCCAAGCAGGTAATGCCCAAGATGTAAACCCTGGTCTTCTTACTGTGAGGTAGCAGTACTACCACTGCTCCAGCATGCTGCCTGTAATTTTGTAGAAACGTAGTTCATAGGAGTACAATAAAAAAAATATTAATTTGTATTATGAGACAGCCAACTGGTACACCTCTGATTATGCTGGGGAGTTAATAATAGGCCTTCAGAGCATTCCTATATACATCAATAAATAATTTTTAAAAAAGTTAGATTCAATCATAACCTCATTTATTTGGAATTCAAAACATTCACGTATCCAAAGGGCAACACTTCAAAGACCTAAGGCAGACGGTGGCATGGCTGTACCTAACTTTCAATTTTATTACTGGGCGGCAAATATACAAGCTGTAAAAACCTGGACATTGACACAAAGAGATAAACATATACAGGCTTAGTCCACAATAGAAATAAAATCCTGCAGTACTTCTTTATATTCTTTGCTTTGTGCCTCAGTATATATAAGTCTTCGTCAATATACTGACAACCCCATTGTACTTCATTCACTCAGAATATGGAACCAAAGTACTGTACTTCAGAAGCTTTTATCTGTGGCACCTCTGAATGATAACCACCTTTCTCCACCTTCTGAAACGTATGGAGTTTTTAATGTCTGTAAAACATTCGGAATTAAATCAGTTAGAGATCTGTACATAGACAACGTCTTCACATCCTACATACAATTACACTCCAAATTTAACTTTCCAGCAATACATTTCTTTCACTACCTCTAAATTAGAAACTTTGCCAAACAAAACATGCTCAATTTTCCTCCCCTCCCACCTACTTCTATTCTGGAAAATATATTGATCAGTCTTGAGGACTCAGACAGCATCTCTGTAATATATAAAACCATTTTAAAGTCCCTCCCTTTCAAAGAACCCAGAGTAAACTGAGAAAAGGATCTCTCAGTCAACAGTTCAGAAAAGGAGTAGAAGGCAGCAATGCACAGAATTCACTCAAGCTCCATATGTGCAAAGAATACAATTACTCAACTTAAAATCATCTATTCAGCGCATTTGCCTTGTTTGAAATTGTCCAAAATGTTTCCAGGGCAAAATCAACCAGCGAAAGTTGCAATCAAATTTTATCATCTTGGGCCACATGTTTTGGGCCTGCACCAAATGAACATCATTTTGGACCAAAATCTTTAAATGATTTTCAGACAGCTTTGGTGTCACAATCCCTCCTAACCCATTAACAGCTGTGTTTGGTGTACTCCCAGATGGGCTTAAGGTGGTGAAGAACAAATAAACTGTAATTGCCTTTACTTCACTATTGGTACGTAGACTGATCTTGCCAAAATGGAACAATCCTAACCCACCTCTTAAGTCAGTGGGTAACTGATGTTTTATATTATTTGAAATTGGAAAAAATCTAATTCTCACTTAGAGGATCTGTGCAGAACTTTTGCAAAACCTGGAAGGATCTAATCGATAACATTTTAGAATAAGCATTTAAATTGAGTAAGTGGATTCTCCTCCCTTATTTATTTTAATTATTTGTATTTATTTATTTATTTTATTTAGTTTCTTTTCCAAATATTAAAGTTTTACTCTGTTGGCCTAGCTCTCTTTCTCATGGATGGGGGTTGATTTGATTTGAACTTAGTTTTGTAAAATCTGACTTGCTTGTATGGAATTTTACTTTTCTTTAATAAAATCAATGAAACGTTAAAAAAGTAATAATAATAGTACAATACAATACAATACAATGCAATTTATTTTTGTATAGCACAAAATCACACAAGAAGTGCCGCAATGGGCTTTAACAGGCCCTGCCTCTTGATAGCCCCCCAACCTTGACTCTCTAAGAAGACAAGGAAAAACTCCCAAAAACACCTAGTAGGGAAAAATGGAAGAAACCTTGGGAAAGGCAGTTCAAAGAGAGACCCCTTTCCAGGTAGGTTGGGCGTGCAGTGGGTGTCAAAAGAAGGGGGTCAATACAATACAATGCAATACAATACAATACAATACACAGAACAGAACAAATCCTCAATAGTATAAAAATAAAAATTTTAGAAATACAGAGCAGAATTTAACAATAGATGATATCACAGTAATAACAATAATAATAATAATAATAATAATAATAATAATAATAATAATAATAATAGGCCTTGAGTTTAATTGTGGTTAATTCTATAGTTCACATGAGTGCTGAAGCAAATAATTTAAAGATACAATTTGGTACTAAACTGAGCAAATTACATCACAACTTTTGTAAGGGAATTTTTGTTAAAGTTAATCAACATTTCTGAAATTGTTGTATTCCTATTTAATGTAATAATTGTTCTCCTACATGCCTGTCTTTAAATCCCTGAAGTATAATAAACCCAATCTGTGTGATTTTTCGCTCAATTTTTCATATAGTTTACCTATTCAAGTTACACATATAAATATACACAGTCTTGGCCCACAATAGAAATAAAACCCTGCAGTACTTGGGGTGGAGTGGTGGCTCTGAGGCTAGGGATCTGCACTGGCAATCCGAAGGTTGCTGGTTTGAATCCTGTAAATGCCAAAAGTGACTCTACTTTGTTGTGCCCTTGAGCATGGCCCTTAACCTGTAATTGCTCCATCCTGGGTATGATATTAATCTGCATCCAGCCCTGCATGTAGGCCCTCCAACCTACAGGGAAAAAACTGGGGGTTGGTGGCAGGATTGGCACTCCAGCCACCAAAAAATCTCACACTGGTTTCATTCCATCTGAACTAGTGTGGTGCTGAGGTGTCACCCGTTGCATGGCTGCACTCAGGTCCTAGTCTGAGATCCTGAGTTGGTTTGTCGTGTTGTGGGTGCAGCAATGTGTGCGCAGTTCAGTGCAGTGTGTGCTCCTAACCTTTCTCTCTCTCCTCTCTTCAAGTGATAAGATTTTAGGCTTTTGCTTAATTATTTTTATTCTTATTTTTGTATTTTATTTTACTACTCTCCTTTCTGCTGGTTTTCTTCCTCATCTACTGCTTATCCCAGTAGGGGAGGCACAGTGTAAGTCATATCCACACTTACTAGTACCACACTTCAGGTCATTACCATGATGCTGACTGCAATTGTGTACTGATCAAACACATGATTACATTGGCATGATTCATTATTCTGTAGTGTAGGTCTGTAAAAATATTATGTTAGTTTTGCTAAAAAATAAAATAAATGTATCGTAATCCTTAGCCTGCACATTCTAATTAATATTACAATGTGCTTTTACTTTTGGTTCTTGAGTACTTTTGAAACCAGACACATTTTAATTTTACTCAATTATTTTTTTAACTGAAATACTTCTTACTTCAGTGGAAGTAAAAATTAGACCAAGTACTTTGACATTTACTCAAATGTAGTCATTTCTGAGTACTTTTTAAACTCTGATCTGGATATAGCATAAGGAAAAAGAAATGATTATTTGTTCTGAATCTTAAAAAACAAGTCAGTTAAAATTAAGGCAAATCAAATATTTTTCATTAGCAGCAAAAACTGGTTAATAGTAAAGAAAGTGGTGGGAACAAAACTCTGCAGGCACTGTGGGGCTCCAGCCTGCACCAATCAACATGCATGTCTTTGGAATGTGGAGACACAACCAGGTTTAGCCAAGGAAAACCTACAGAGACTACAAGACTCTACACAGACTCCAAACTCCAGACACACATCACTCAAGACAGTATTTAAACACTCTAATTTGGGACTGTGCAGGCAGCATCAATAACTACGGTACCACCGTGAACATTATATCATTTCTAGTTTACCATTCTAAAGCTTCTAGGTTGTTTTATTTGAAGTCATTTTGTACATAAGGCTTAAGCTTCATGAGTATTAACTGGATTAAGTGTGTTTGAAAATGAATGAATGGATAACACTTTAACATACCTGCATTCTAGAAAAGGAAAATCACGTTCAGGAAAACTCAGGTAAGGAAGACAGATGTTAATGATTGGTATCTGTTCTGGCTTTTATTAACCCTCCACTTTTACTTTTGCATCTCAAGGGTTCTCATGTTTGAAGACATGCTGCTAGTTTAAATGCAGCTTCACTCCCTTGTGTTTATGTGTATGTTCTGCAATGCCTTGATATACTAGGTGTATCTTGCTCTTTTTGCTGGCTCTGGTAAACTGTGACCTTGAATGCCAATAAGCAGGAATTGAAAATAGACGGATGCGTGGTTTAATTATCTGTAGCAGGATACAATTCAGCCTTGAGGCCTGTCTATGTCTGCTGGATTTCATTTCAAACACTTTCTTGTTCCTGCCTTTAATTATACTCCTTGCTTAGCAAGACTTCTTGGTTTCCTGCTTCTGCATTTAAACTGCAGATTAAAAATTAACCAATGTATAAATTGAATGAACGCATTAAACATTTAGTACACTATTTTCATCAGTTATAGCATATATGAATACATTTCATTTACTCCATTCCTTTGTTGCTCCAATTCACGTCTTTATTTTTTGTATTTATTATATTTATGAACAGGTCACTTCATGATGGGAATTCTTGATTACAATAACAAATTAATTCTGAAGTAAAAATAATTAACATCATGGTTAGCTCCATCTAATTTACAGTCACGGGAGGCTGGTGTGTTTAAAGGCAGCTTTGGTACAAGGGAGGAAACAACTCTGGGCAGGGAGTGAGTTCATCACAAGGCACACTAACGAGTGGTCATACCCACATTCAGGCAGATTAGAATGACCTTTCAGGGAAGCCTGGCTGTCTGGTGAGTAGCCCATACAAGCACAGGGAGAAAATACAGACTTAGGATTCGGACAGAATGCACTAAAGATGTGAGGCTGCAGTGCTCACTTTGCTATCATGCAGTCCCCAAAGCATTACATTAAATTAAAAACACTTCACATTAAATTAATTTATTTTTGAATAATTTCACAAGACATCTACCTTTAGTTGAATTGTTTATCTGGCTAAATCAAATATTGTAGCAATTCAGTGGACATATTTCATCAAGACACTATAAAGTTGTATTTGGGATGAATGTTGTATTGCATGGAGCTCAGAGTCATTCAGTATTTCTCTTTTGTTCTACCCACTGTCTTAATGTACCCTGATGTGCGTCTCCTACTTTTTGTGTTTGTTGAAACAATATTCTGTCTGGCAGTTCTTCCTGAGTAACACATAGCTATTGTTCAGTGGTGGCTGGACGGTCTCATGGCCTCGGAACCCTTGCAGATTTTGTTTTATTTCTCCAGCCCTCTGGAGTTTTTATTTTTGTTTGTTTGTTTTTTCTGTCCTCCTGGCCATCGGACCTTATTTTATTCTTTGTTACTTAGTATTGCCTAAGCTTATTTTTATATTTTTCCTTTTACTTTCTTCATGTTGTAAAGCACTTTGAGCTACATAATTTGTATAATAATGTGCTATATAAATAAATGTTGTTGTTGTACAGTGTAGTATTACAAACAAAAACAAGATTTTCCTTTCATGTGTTTTCATTAGTTTTACAGGGGAAATAAGTTAAAGCTTTAGTTAATGCTAAAGGCAACTTTTTATAAATTTGAAGTAAATCCATGGCACAACTAAGTGTCACTTTTGTGTCAGATTCAGCATGTTTTAAAACTATGAACTCCTCTTGATGCTTTTTTTCCAATCCATATGAAGTTTTCAGACAAGTCAGTTGAAATATTATGTATTTTAAACAGGTAGTCTGTTTATTTTAACTAACATTTACTGTATGAGTCCCTTTTATTTGGATATTTAAAAATCGTAATATTATCTGTAATTCTCTTTTTATAGTCCTTGGTCATGATTATCTTTTAAGTTGTCAATATCTTGGCTTGAAGAGAATACTATCACATGAATTGTTCCTATACAGTATGTTTTCCTTTTTCTGCCTTGATAGCATCCTCACTTCACAGCTCCTGAAATCTAGTGAGATTCCTGGCCAGGGTGCAGTCAATGTTAAATATGCATTTTTTCTCCCACAATCCAATGTCGTTAGGCTGACTGGTAAATCTAAACTGGCCTAGTATGACTAATTGTGCAAGGTACTGCCTTGTACCTGATTCTTGAACATTCTCTTTACCTTCAAGTAGAAGGTCCAACACCCCTAGTCTAGAATCCAAAATACCGTTTAGGAGCTGCTACATGCATCCATTCATCTATGTTTTTAACACAATTTGGTTAATTCAGCTCATAGTCACAAGAGGCCAGAGCCTCCCCTGGCAGGAATGGGTGCCATCTCATCATGTTCAATAATGTGAAAGCATTATGACTATTGATTTTAATGTAAGGTAAGCAATGAAGGGAAAACTTCATTCTATAAGAGGTATGGTTTAACCAGGGCCCTATTTCTGGCTTTACTTTCTTTTATTTTTATTCAGTCAAATTTTTTTGTGTTTTGTGTTGTTAAATGTGCTTTTTTGTGTTTTTTTATTCTTTATTGAGTATTGTTTTGTTTAATTATTATTGTATACTGATTGGGTTTATTAATTTTGTGATAAGTTAAGTGATAGGTGGTGACCCTGTACAGAGTGCCTATGTAAAGTTTTAGATGCCTTAGTCTTGTACTGAGACATTAGCTTCTGTTCACATTGTTTAGCTCCCATTTTTGGATTCTTTGTGATTATTATTATTTATTGTAATTATTGTTTAGTTTTTTGGATTTTTTTTTGGTTGTTCCTTTGTTAATGATTTTTGTCTTTCAACATGAATTCTGTTTGCTTTTGGATTTCTTCTTCAAGGCAATATTTAGTTTTTTTATTTACTACTAACTTCTTGTTTTGTTTTGAACTCTCTTTGAATAAACATTGGTAACACTATAGATGATGTACCTCAAACATGCATCTACTACTCATTGACTGTTATGTACCAAAACCTTAACAAAGGCTTGTTTTGGTCTTCATTACACTTATAAAACATCAGTAGATGGGTTATTTATCTCTCTGTAGTGTTGCATTTTAACACAATGGTAAAATTACTTGTTAATGTGAAGTATTCATGGGTCTTATACTAAATATGTAATATCAAGAGAAATGTGTCTCATTTAAGCCACCACAGGCCACTCTAAAGTGAAGTTTTATTATCAGATCACGTTGCAGAGATGAATAAACACTTTACTGATGCTTTGTAAGTGTTAATGAAGACCCAGAGAAGTGTTTGTTAATGTCTTATTACCTATTAGTAAATGAGTAATAGATACAGTATATTTATGTAGTACCATAGCTTCCATAAGTTCTACCTAAACATTATTATGAAAAATATTAATTTGTTTTTGCTTTGCATGAGTCAAGGGCTTTATGGTTACTAATTCAATTTTTGAGATTTAATGTCCTATATGCCTCTTTTTGAGCTTTGGGGCCAAGCCCACGAGCCATATTGCAATCTACTTGGAACTTATATGCCTATTTTAGAGTTTGAACCCTTTCTTATGTTTTGCTATCACAGAAATCATAAAACATATTAAACAGGTATAACTATTTGGGCTTGTGGACTTCAAACAAATTACATAGATCTGTGTTTCCCAAATTTGGACCTGGAGACTCACTGTGGCTACAGATTTTGCTCCAACCAGATTAAAAATCAGTGTTAATATTTGATAATAAATGTTTTCTGGATTTTTATTCTGCATTTAGAAATGTACAAAGAATGACTTTTACATTTATAAGAAATTTAGAAATATTTCTGTTTTTGCTACAGCTTTAAGTGCTTAACTCTGTTTTGTTGTTTTCTTACTGTTTTGCCTTTTTCCACGTAATTTGCTAATTTCATTGTATCCTAATAATAAAAGTTAAAAACAAGCAGAGCAGACAACCAGGCAAACAACACTGAATGATGAAAAGCTGCAACTACTTTAACATCAGATCCACTAATCAGTAAATAATGGATTAAATAACCAGAGGACCTGGGAAAGCAGAGTGAAGATCAGTATGAGAATATTATTAAAAAGCACAAAAGATACTATCCCCATATAACTGCTTAGAACATTTTAGGAATTGAGCCCTACATTCGTAAAACATACCTAATAATTCTACATTGACTCCAAAGCACAGAAACTGGGAACTGACAGCTCACTCATTTAATCTAGGAATCCAATTAAAAACGGATATTGGTTGAAAAAAAACAAATAGCCGCAGTGGGTCCCCAGGACCGAGTTTGAGAATCACTGAGCTAGATTAATCAGGTCTCTCACATTCTTAATTTGAATGAATGAGTAAAGGTAGTTCTTCATAAAATCCTCATAATATGCTGTCTATGGGAGATTTTCAGTTTATTATTTTATGGGAGGAAAATATCCATCTTCAAATTTTAAAAACTGCATAAGCAGAAAACAGAAATTTAGGACAGTGATCTGTATTGTGAGTCCTATTTTTTAATTGTTGTGAATTTGACTTTTTCTTTTTGTACAGAATTTGATTTTGTACATATTTTGTGATTTTCGTCTTATTTTGATTTTGAAATTAATTTTTATTCTCATATTTTTTTTCACTATGCACAGACATTTTGTGCTTTGCTTTTACTCACCAGCACTGGCATTTTGTGCACTTTGTTCTTGATAATGGTGCTCTGTTGTTATCATGGTGATGACCAGAAGTTGCAGCGTGTGATGTCATCTACCTATTACTGTTTAACATGGCGATTCATTATCTGCAACATCCAAGTTTCTGGATTCACAAAACTAATCCTTTATTTGGTTATCTAATGATAAAATCTGTTTAGGAATTAAAAATTTTTGTGCTAATATTGATTTTCTGGTTTGCATATTGGAATTTGGTATGTTGACTCTTACTATCTTTTTTTGTTTTGATCCAAGACAATTTTTTGACTGTTTCTATTCCATCCTCTGGTCCATGTGGTTAGTTTTCCAGTTATGCCCATTCTGTTACAGTGAAAGAATATTATGTCTCTAGAATAATTTTTGGCAGTCGATTTACATACTGGACTATTTTTAAACTTACTCTCATTAATACTGCACTGACAATTTTAAGAATTACTGTATTCTCTGGAAAATTCTACTTTTAAATATAAATAAAATGAATTATGAATGAATCAGTAAATTATGCTACCAAGCATACTATGGGAAAAAGATTAATGAAAAGTATAGGACAAAAATGAAATGATTCTTTGATTCTATTATACACATCTATATGCTGAAAAATACAAAAAATTGTCAGAAACTCCTTAAGAATCAGACCCACTTTTTTAACATATTTGAGTTTGATTTAACCCTTAACTACTCGCGCTGGTGTATTTTGTACACCAATCTCAGTTATTTTTTTCCTTTTACTTGAACCTATCAGCAGCATCCGCCATCTATCCTCACCATGATTCACTATAAGTACAGTGTCGATATGGTTTCCCTCCAGTGTGGCCCCAGCCGGTTTTATGAGTGGATGCACAGTCGCAAGTTCCATATGGTACATTTGGTACACCATGCAGGTACTTATGTATATATATGACAGCGATAAGATGTTCTTCTTGCAATGACTTTGTCTGCAAAGAACATTCAATAACTGAAGTGAAATGTGATACATGTGCAAATCCTGCAGTGGGTTAAAAGTGTGACCAGTGACAAATGAGTACTGGAGAAGTGGATCAGGTTTACTTTCAGATACAATACAATACAGTTTATTTTTGTATAGCCCAAAATCACACAGGAAGTGCCGCAATGGGCTTTAACAGGCCCTGCCTCTTAACAGCCCCCCAGCCTTGATTTTCTAAGAAGACAAGGAAAAACTCCCAAAAAAAATTTATTTTTTAGTCCTGTGTCATACTATTCAGTAATATGGTATTAAATTACATTAAAAAGACGTAAAATTAAAAATTATTGCAATATTTTATATTACAACCCCACAGCAAGCATATAAATAGCCATTTTAACAATAGTGCATAAAGTACACTGTGCGAGGAGATGAGAAATGGTGCAAACAGTTAAGGGTTAAATGGAATTATAAGTGAAATTTGCATCATACCCAAGACTTTCCCAGTAATTTTGGCAGAATACCTCTGTGAGTTTTATTGTGTTATAATCAGTAATTATGTAGAGTGATGTGGATTGATATTAAGTAGCAGGAATGGTTTATATATTTCTTACTGTTTTTAGCTTCAATAGCATATTTACTTTACGTTTTAAAGCTTTAGTAACATTTTAATTCATAATGCTGACTTAAATAGATGCAATATGCTCCCAGTCATTGGTACAAAACATAAAATTAATTTCTCAAGGCTCACATTTAACTAACAAAAAAGATAAATTCAGCAACTTAGGTGTAGCAGTCTCAGGATCCTAAAAAACATCTCCAAGCACTACATTTTCAGTTTTGATTTTAGGATGAATTTTATTTTTAGGTCAAAGTTTTCCTTCTACTAGCACATTTTGGAAGATGTATTTTAATGTTTTTGACTGTGTTTCTTTCTTTCTTTGTTTAATTTCTGAACTAAAAGCAAGTCCACATTCTGATTCAATTGATATGAAAGACAATGAAAAGTTAAATATTACACAAACTGGAGAAAATAAAGTCATGCTATTTGAAGCCAAAAATTATCTGTTAGCTTAACCAATTGAGTCTGACAGAGTGAAAATTCTTCTCTTGCTGTCAAACTTCTAAGTTCTCATTCCTTGTACTGTACACATTTTATCTGTCTAAATTGACTAGGTAATCTGAGCTCGTGTAAGCTTTTCAAATGTCACTTTCTGCAATGTATAATTGAGTTTTTTTAATAAAACTTTAAAGTCGATACAAAAAGAAAGCCCATGTCTCTAATTAGATAATACACAAACTTCAGTTTTATATATTATTTTACTGTCACATCTATCTATGCATTTAGAAAATTTTTTTTGAACTAGGTGGTTAGGTTTGCTCCTTTACATATTCAGGAAATTGAGAGTGAATCCTTGTCTGATCAATGTTTTGTACATGGAGTTACAATGTTTTATCCATGTCTCTGTGGGCTTTTCTGCTACATCTCAATTTTGGGTTTCTACTAAGTTAACTGACCACTTAAAATTGGTTTTGAAATAATTGCCTGTGATATATTGAGCTTATTTGTATTTTTTGGGGGGTTTCCCTGAATCTTGAATGGTTAACTTGGCAGAGTTTTGAGAGTTTTAACTCACAAGGAATCAAATTCTTAAATTAGAATTTGTTTTGAAGTCATTTCAGAAGCTATATATTTGTACCATTTTTTTCCGATGCCATTTTTGTTTTGGGGACTACATCATCGTTCAGTGGTTTGTAGTGTTTGCTTCCATGGGGATTTCCCATGAAGCACCAAGGCTGTGCTGCTTGTGACGTCATCGACACCCTGGTATATAGATCACTGGGATTTAAAATTGGATTACTCTAAGTGAACTTCTTACTTTGAACTTTGATTACTGGCATTTTGAAACAAAACTCTGCACTTTGGCTATAATTTTTGGCTTACAGTTTGATGGTGATGTTTCGGTTTTATCCCTTGCTTAGTCCTTTGACTCTTTTCTTTATCATGCTTCATCCATCCATCATCTAACCCGCTATATCCTAACACAGGGTCATGGGGGGTCTGCTGGAGCCAATCCCAGGGTGCAAGGCAGGAACAAATCCCAGGCACACACGCACATCACACACTAGGGACAATTTAGGATCGCCAATGCACTTAACCTGCATGTCTTTGGACTGTGGGAGGAAACCCACGCATTGAGGTCCTGGGAAGCGAACTCAGGTCTCCTCACTGTGAGGCAGCAGCGCTACCACTGCACCACTGTGCCGCACACTTTATCATGCTTTTCACTCTTTAATTATTTGGACTGATTGCCCCCTGTACAATCAGTACTGGTTTAGTATGGGTTACTGTGTGCACTGTGATGGACTTAAACCCTGTTTAGGATTAGATCCTGCTTCTGTGCAGTTTGCTATTGTGACAGACTACTAACACTGGGACCTTGAACTGGATTAAATGGAAGAAATAATAGATTGATTGATGAATGATTCAAAACTACATTTTAGGTTATCAGTTCTGCATTACAGCTTCACAAAACATGGCTTACATCCCAGCCCAGTCATTATCATTGTGGGATCTTCTCCCATATGTCTAAAACATTTGTGTTAGGTTAATTATTGATTCTAAAATGGCCCAGCATAACTGAGCCTAACAGTCTTTGTAACAAGTTATCTCATTACTTACCTCTTATTCATTGCAGGCCAATGGCATATGTAATTTATGAGGTGCTTAGAATGCCTCAGCTGGTGGGGAAGCATGAATCCAGTATGGGCAGTATGCACATAAGATGGGCCTGCACTGCTCTCCTACCTTTCTAGAGTTTTAAAAACTTGTGTCATGCATCACTGTGTTTTGAAGTTTACCTGGGGATAAGCATGTGAGCTGTCCCTACTCTTTTGACTAAGAATGAATTGTCTCTGAACCCAGCAATGCCTCTTTATCTCCCATTTACACAAATATAGCCTTAACCTCTTTACAAATTTAAATATTTAAGTTTATTTAACTTTTCAGTCTGCAGTACCAACAAAGATTTTACACTCTAAGGATTTCTGAACTGAGTCTAGCAAAGACATAGATCTTGACAAGAAACTGTCTGCTCTGTGACAGGGAGAAAACAAATGATTGACAGGCAAGATCTCCTTCCAGCCCGTTTATTCAATTCTTCGGGGATTTTTGAAATTGTGTGTACCATCTGGCCAATCAGTGCAGTCATTTTCTAACAAAACTGGTATTACACTTGAGCAGTAAGTTTGAAAATATAATCAGAGCTGTCAATACATTTTGTAATGCTTTACTGCTCCTTTTTTTTCTCAACTCAGACATTTACAGTTAATTTCTGACATGTAGTTTCTGGTATTAAGTAATACAAAATACCTTTTTTGAAATGAGTAGTGGACAATCACCTCATCTGGGAAAAATTCTTCATTATTAAATGCAAAGGGAACTAGATCTAAAATAGTTTAATAAAGAAATATGTTTAATAGTAGTATCAAAAAATGATTTTTAACTAAAAATGAAATCACATTAGTCGGTGGTAAAGAGACAGTGCAAAACATTCAAGTTTGGTAATGCTTTTATAGCATTCTTCTGTGTCACAAATTTATTCCATTAACATTCATTAGTTCATTTAACAGGCACAATTGCACTACAGTGCGAGACCAGTAAAATGCATTTTCCTTTGAACATTTCTTGCACCTGAGCAGCCTGATGAAGTAAGATATTATCATAGAGTTACTGAAGTCCTGACTAAGCACATTTTAAATGTATTTTTCAGCATGACTGTGTTTCCAGAACTCTTATGAAACACAATAGATGAAGATTGACCATCAAACACCTAAAAAAATTAATTTCTTGCTGCTTTCAGTAGCACTGCGATTTAATAGATTCAAACTTACATTTAAATATTCATAAAATCTGGATAGTAAAGTGTTCTTTGGGGTGAAAAAGCAGTTTTTAAATTGAAAAATTATACTCCACTATTCGGTACTTTTAAACACTAGTCTAAGTAGCTGTTAAAACTTAAAGTAAAGGTAAATCATAATGCCCAACCTAAAGCATCTTGCTTTTTTTATCAGCTTTCATTAACTGTAATGAAGGTGTATGTAAGTAAGATTTAGTTTAAGCATAAAGTAATATTTAAATAAATGGGGGGAGAAATCGCTTATCTGATGTTTACCTTTTCATAAGAATTCTAATTAGTAAAGTAAGCAAAATAATCATAAATAGAAATTGTTTAATAAGTCAACAATTCTTACAATAAGGAAAACAAGTATGGTTCTCTGTATGAAGAAATTCTTTTTAATATGTTTATTAAGTTTATAATTAACAATCTTCCATCTATGTCTGTTATAACAAGCACATTTTATTAACCTTTTGTATCATTTTCTGAGTATTTTTTGAGATCTTTGTGGCTAAATTGTCATATTTACTGTATACCCAGCAGATCTGAATTTTACATTAGTTTCTTGCTATCTACTTCCCTTTTAAAATTAAATAATGTCATCATCTTCCCACAATACTATATTGGATTGCTCGCAGGCACTGCTGTTTATTGACAGGAGCAACAGTTGTTCCTTATGCAAGTTTCCCAGAGTTCTGCAGGAGTGTGTGATGCATGTCATAATCAGGGCATCCTATAAGTTCTGACTCTTGGGATTCTAATTTATCCGTGTTTGGATATAAATACTTTACGTGCGATTCTATGTGCCTTTCTGGTTTCAGTATTCTGATTTTCTTTTCGCGCAATGGTTTCTGCTTCTTGTCTTACATTTCTGGCTTAGTGAAAGATTGGTTTGTCTTTTTGTGGTAATGACCCCTGCTTGTATTTTTGACTGTGTTTCATCTCTTGATCCTACAATTAAAATCTTTTTCACTGTCTCTTGTTGAGATAGTTTAATGCCACTCTGTTCTAGTTGGAGAACTGATTATAAAACAGCTGGATTCCACCACACTAATCCTTTTCATAAATAAGAATACTTCTCAGACTGAAAAGATTCAATTCCTTCAATCGTTACTCATAGTCTATCCCTATTAATAATTATTTACTCTTCACTGAACTTTGTCTAATGTGGCTAGATTGGTTTTATATATGGAGACCAATAATGAGTACAATATTCAGGATGAGAACTTACACATGTGTTTCGAAGTTTAACATTAAGCTTGTAATCAATGTAAATCAACATCTTATCATCCTTTTCATTTGCTTCTGTACACCATCTGGATTCTTAAATCTCATATGGTATAATGTCGAGTTGCAGGGCTATCAATCTGCAATCATTTAATATTTTTGCTTCAGATATTTATTTGCATTATTATATAAAACCTCAAGTCAGAATTCTGTCCAGGTCAGTCTGTTTTGATTCTGCTAACTCTAGCTAATGGAATGTCAACTACAAGCTTAAACAGCTTGTTTATTACATTTTTATTAAGATCATTTATATAAAGACTTTGAGTGTCACCCCCTGGCCGCCTACAGTGACCCAACTCATAATCAATAGCTTGCTTCGTTCACTAATGGTGCACTATGGAATTTTTTGTTAAATAAATAAAAGAATAACCTTTTTATAATGTTTCATACAAGGAGGACACAGGACACAAACTCAAAATCTCCTTACTGCAAGAGCTACCATTGCACCACGTGTGGCTTGTCAAGTGCTAACACATAACTGAACCACTATTGTTCTTAGTGGAGCACATGTATATAATGTATTTTTTTTTTTTACGTATTCATGTTAAATTGGTAGTATTGACATGAGAATATCATTGTTGTATTCTCCTATTTAAGACGAAAAAATCATATATAGATTTATAGTATATGACATACAGAAGAGAAATAAGCTTTGCATTAAAACGTTGCATGATTTAGCTAATCATTTTATATATATGGAGTAGAAATAATAGTAGATGTCTCAGCACTGATTGACCTTTGTGGGGCAGACATTTAATACTCCTAATTTGGAATTAACTCCTCGTCCTTCTTCGTTCAAACCATTTTTATACCTACATGCACACTGCGCTCACTTTGAACTTTCACAAGTTTTCTTCTGATCAGCAGCATCTCATTAGGTAACGTATAACAGTTTTTTGTTAATTAAGATAAATAATATCACATGTACAGTACCTCTCTGATCAAATGCTTTCGTTGCTCCCTCAGGGAATTTAAGCCGATCAGTGAAACATGATTTCATCCATCTAAGCCTATGTTGACTGTCCACTAATGCACCAGAATTTGATAAGATTTCTTTTATTAATAATAATTGCTTCCATCAATTTACCTATTATGCCTGCTAAGTTTACAAACTTAACATTCTTGAATTTTTATGTAATGGAAAAGGTCTGTCAACTTCCAGTTATTAGGATTTTGTCCAATATGTAGAAAATTTCTTTGAAAAAGTTAATTAAGAGTTTATATATTTAAGAATGGATGAATGTTATTTGGTTATGGTGATTTATATGATTGCAGGAATTTTAATCAAACTAGTACTTTTTTTCCACTGCTCCTTGAACTTATTATTTATTATATGCTTGAAATTTGCCTCTCTATAACTAAATTTCAGCTTTGGAATACATGCTCTGCCAAAATACTATGAAACCTTTATCCCTTAAATTCTGTCCTGATTATTATGGATTGTAAAGTCTAGACAGGCTTCTCTTCCTGCTGTTGTTTTATCTTATCATGTTAAAACAATCACTAAACACATCTATGAATAGATGCTATGATACTCTACTTCTGATGGATATATTGTCAATGTCAATGTCAATTTATTTATATAGCACATTTAAAACAACATAGTAATGCTGTGGCCAAAGTGCTTTACAATAATAGAATAAAAGAAAAACAAAATAATTAACATAAAACAAATAGAAATAAAATATATGAACATAAAATAAAATACATAATAAATAGAAGTAATGTTATATACATAAAAAATAAAAGTAATGTTATATAATCACAAAGAGGAAACCATCAGTATTACTGAAGGTCATGGAATGCAAGTGAATAGAAATGAGTCTTTAGTCTTGTTTTGAACAGTTCAATTGTAGATGACTCCTTTATGTGATGAGGTAAAGAGTTCCACAGGCGAGGAACAGCAGCTGCAAAAGCTCTGTCCCCCTTTGTTATACACTTGGTACGAGGGACAACCAGAGACAGATGACCAGAAGATCTAAGCACTCTGGATGGCTGGAGTAAAACACACAGTTCAGATAAATAGGCAGGAGCAAGCCCATGTAAAGATTTAAAAACTAGCAGCAAGATTTTAAACTCAATTCGAAAACTGACAGGCAGCCAGTGTAAAGAAGCTAAAATAGGAGAAACAGAGTCATACTTTCTTGCCCCAACCAGAAAGCGAGCGGCAGCATTTTGGACCAACTGTAATCTGCGTATCAGAGATTTGTTAATCCCAGAATGCAGTGAGTTGCAGTAATCGAGGCGAGAAAAAATAAACACATGAGTAGCTATCTCAAGATCCCTACAAGATAAAAAAAGGCTTTATCTTACCTAATAGACAAAGTTGGAAAAAAAGCAAATCTTGACTACAGAATTAACTTGTTTCTCAAAAGAAAGGTTACTGTCAAAGGTAACACCAAGATTGTGGACTTGAGGTTTGGAAAAGACAGAGAAAGAGCCGAGAAGTCCAAGACCAATTTGGGCTTTTGCTGATGGACCCACTATAAGCACCTCTGTTTTAATTTGATTTAGGTCAAGAAAATTATTAGCCATCCAGGATCTTAGTTCAGACAGACAGTTGTGGAGTTGATTTGTTGTAGAGTTGCAGACAGGAATATAAACCTCTGTATCATCAGCATAGCAGTGAAAAGCAATGTTAAATTTCCTAAAAATAGATCCAATAGGGTGAAGGTATATAGAGAATAAAATAGGACCCAAAATGGATCCCTGAGGAATACCATATTTAAGAGGAGCAGTAGATGAAGAAGATGAATTAAAAGTCACTGAAAAGTGTCTACCAGTTAAATATGACCTGAACCAGTTAAGAGCAGCCCCTTTGAGCCCAACAAGATGTTCAAGCCGCATCAGCAATATTTCATGGTTAATGGTGTCAAAGGCAGTGGACAGGTCAAGGAGGAGAAGGACTGCCGCATCACCTGAGTCAGTAATAAAAGAGACTTCATTGAACACTTTCAGGAGTGCCGTTTCAACACTATGATAACGCCTAAAGCCAGATTGGTAGATCTCAAATAAATTATTGGAGTTAAGGTGATCAACCAATTGATTATAAATAATTCTTTCTAGAATTTTAGCCAGAAATGGCAGTTGGGAAATTGGACGAAAATTGACTAAAACTCCAGGATCTAATTCTGCCTTTTTCAGATGGGGATGGACTGCAGCATGTTTAAAAAATGAAGGCACAACTCCCGAACTAATAGAATCTTGATAATGACTAATAAGGGTGGGCCCAACACATCAAAGGCTTCCACTAAGAGACGTGGTGGTACAATATCCAGAGGACTGGGGGCTGGTTTAAGGGTGTCAATAGTTCTTTTTAGCTGTGAAAGTGAGACTAGATCAAAGGATTCTAAGACAATGTCATGATTATCAGTAGGAAGTTCATAGCCTGTTTGAACAATGCCACGGAGGATAGTATCGATTTTGCTGACAAAGAATGATAGAAACTGGTCACATGAATGAACAATGCTATCTAATCCCATTGCAGAGTGAGGGTGAATGGCCGCATTAATTGAATTAAATAAGACCCTAGGATTCTTTGAGTGACGGGATACTAAATCGGCAAAAAAGTTTTGTTTTGTTATCTTAACTTCAGCCTGTAAATTGAAAAGAGAAGTCCTGAAAATCTGTTTAGAGACAATCAGTCCATCTTTTTTCCAACGCCGTTCAGCAGTTCGACAGGCGCGGCACAGTGATCGTGTATTTTCATTTAGCCAGGGAGCAGGTCTACCCTTATTACTGCGTATCTTGGGCGGAGCAATTGAGTCTAAAATTGTTTTACAGGAAGAGTTAAATTTTACGACAGAATCATTGATACCATAATTCGTATACCATAATAATTTATTCCAGGTAATACTTAGGAAATTAATATCTTCCATGATTACAGCATCTCACCTTGCCAATTTTCTTTTTTCATGATATTTAAAATTTGGCCATGTAGTGACACATTTATTTGTGTTAGGGAATCAAAAAAACACTCCTATTATAATGCCTCTATCATTGGTGCTTCCTAATTAAATGAAAGGATCTGCACTAACACGTTGCTCATAACCCACTTAAAGCAGACCTTGTATTCAAATTCGTTTTTACCTAAATGGCCACCTTATTTTTTAATTTAACCAGTCTGTTTTATAAAATGTGCTTTGCTTTATATTATATTCATTTCCATATGTAAGAATTAGCCTGGTTATAATACTGCTGTCATATAACTGAACTGGAGCTCTTTCTAACATTTCCGTCTACTGTACGCAATACATTTTGACTCATTCTATGTAGGCTACTCATTTCAAAGATATCTTTTATTTTCTTAGAAATACTATTGATTGTAAATCCAAATTAATTTTAAAAGCTGGCCTGTCCTAAATATCCCTTCCTCCATTCCCTAGTTTAAACAGTCCTTGGTTAACTTACTCATATACCCATCCAATATGTCAGTATCCCTCTTGTTCAAGTGTCTTTTGTCCTGGAAGTACATGCCCCATCTATTCCTAAAGGCACCTCAATGTCTCAAAAACCTGTACCCCTCTATTACACCTCATGATTTGAGTCACTTGTTAAATCTTTTGATTTCCTGAGG
Source organism: Erpetoichthys calabaricus (assembly GCF_900747795.2). Lineage (NCBI taxonomy): Eukaryota > Metazoa > Chordata > Cladistia > Polypteriformes > Polypteridae > Erpetoichthys > Erpetoichthys calabaricus. The sequence goes on from NC_041399.2 coordinate 100,101,688, forward strand.
TTTACCTTGACTAGCACATGGTATGAGTACAACTTTGTAAAAGACCACCTTGTCAGTTCTCCTACTCAGCCTACCACCTAGTTCTTTAAATTTGTCTTGAAGAACTTACAGCCTAACTTTATCTATGTCAGGTGTTCTGATGTGGACAAAGAGAACTGGACCCACATCAGCTCTGACAAGGGGCATATCCAGATGTCTCCCATCATTGCAGCAGGAATGCAATAAACTGTATGAGACCCCCAAATCCCCTAAAATCCCTTAAAAACGGAGACCCTACTACCACTCTTCTCTTCTCTGTCTAGTAGCTCTGCTCCAAAGGGCCTGAAAACTGCTGGACACCTCCAATTCCAACTCTTATTTTGCACTTACAGTATGTCCAATGGTGAACAATCTGTTTCTGCTTCTCTAGACTGGTGTATCCTGCCATGTCACTTACTGGGTATACATTATTGTTCTCAATAACACTTATGCAAATTATTCCAGCTCTCGATTAAATACAGGTTAGATGAATCCTTCTGACGTTCAGAGATCCTGTACCCGAGGTGCTGGATTAGTTGGCTTCTTTTGGATTTGTAAACCCCATGGAAGAAACCCTCTAAATGCACTAACATTAGACGCAACTCACATTACATTGGCCTCATTTGTAAATTTGACAGGCTATAAATAACTCTTTAATCTTTAAAAAAATTAGACATTTAAATATAAATGTAAAGCAACTACAGCTGCTGTTTTACACATTCTGACCTTCTCTAAGTGCCAGCATCTGGCGATAATTATAATTTCACACATTTGGCCTTTACCCCGAGTTACTGTACATAACACAGTTTTACTGCCTACTGTGTGACTGTATGAGGCATGAAGTAACTTACAAATGAACCTAGATTCTTCTTATATTGTTCACTTCTCTACACCACTGTCTGTCCTCACATTTTTTTTCTCTTTCCAGTGCAGAACCTGCCACCTACAGCGTATTTGATTAATTGTGCTTCCCCACTTTGAATGTAAGCTTTGTCTTAGAGTATGATTGTGTTTATATTTAATTTATATTATATTTTTAGAGTCTATTATTTCTTTGCAGGGGTATTCTTTTACTTAAATACCTACAGTACTAATACTGTATATAACTTACTGCTTCTCTGCCTTGACCTCCACCTCTTGTGTTCATAAAGCAAAGCAAAGCAAAGTAAATACAGTGATCTTCAGTCTCTCTCAATAACACAGTCAATGTTGCTGGTAGACAAATAAAAAAAACAAGAACAAAAATTAAGGGAAAAAATAGGGATGAGCAATCAGGATCAAGAAATTCTGAAGAAACCCCTCAGACATAGCAGTGGTAGTAGTTATACTTTGCAACTGAATAAACAAAAAGCAAAGCTGATATTCCATATCTATTCACTTGTTTCTGCAGGTTCTTTCAAAATTTGGAAAAAGTGGTAGGATATTTTCTGCTCTAGAAAACACTGGAAACCATGTGTTAGTGGTTGCAGGAGGAGCTCCAACAACTGCAGAAACAGATGGTGAATCATAAAAATCACAGGGAGGCACTCATACATCCACCAATCCTTGCATTAGAACGAGAGGTAACAGCATGCAGAAACTTAGCCAAGGCATACCTTAAATATCCTGGGAGTGCTTCTTTTCACTGAACCACTTATGAACATACAATGACCTGAATGAAAGGTTAATAGCAGACTATCACATATTGAAAAGGCAAATTTAAGAGTGTTTGGAATTGACACCCTCTGTACATGTGTACATGTTGGATATAGCAAGGTGGTAAGAAAACACATTTTTGTAGAGTTTTGGACTTTGACAGTAAATAGCTACAGATGTAAGTAAACCCTGATGTATGAGTGGCTGATTTACCCAGATTTTCATAAAGCCAGTTAGAAGAGGTTCTGCATAATGACCAGATGGATGTTACCACTTCTTCTACTGCTCCTCTTTGGGAGTTCTTAGTAGTGTAAACATAAGCTTGATAAGTCACTGTGCTCTGTGCAAATCTGTTTTATAAAATCTGCTTTTTTCTGCTCACGTGCACAGCTGATACATAGCCAGATTAAGCCAAGCAAGCAATATAACAAAAAGACAGACTAGAACAAATGGACAGCGTGCAGTCAAATTGTGAGATGCTGCAACCATGTGCTATTTCTATCTGTTACGTTATTTTGCATGCTGGGGGGATAATGCCTTTTAAATTTATAATTATTTAAATCCAGGTTAATTAAAACGCCACAATTTAAACAAACTTATTTCCGAGGAGCTAAAACCTCAAATCGGAAAACAGAACTCAAGTGAATCCATGCCAGGTCTTCCTGTTTTTTCATTTCAGAACTTAAGTTATGGCCTTTTCCTGCTCAGTGAACCACTCATTTTTATCAGGGCCACCGCCTGTTTGCTATTTCAGTTATTAATTGATGGGTAGGCAAACCAAGTCTGTCTGAGCAACAGCCCTTTTTCTATTCTATGTACTGGAGAAGACAATCCACCTATGGCAGGCTGTCATTCAGATATCCTCTTTTATTCACAGTCTGGAGGTAACAAGGCTCGATGGTGTATAAAGACCTACCGGTACCTTCTTCTACAAAAAACTCCCTACCCTTCTGAGAAAATACATATATTATGGCCGTGACTACATCTAGCCAATAGTCTTGTTCAAGTCTAGAAAGATGTTCCTCAGTATTCTGCTTTACAATTGCAGTGAGCATCTTTATCATAATATACAGTACATGGATCACTGGTTGGTGCCCTAACCCTTTCTCGTTGTGTCGCCTTATCATTTTACGACACATATTGCAAAACCGTGTATCCAATGTCATTTTAAGAATTTAAAAACCATTCTTGTGAATATCATCCATCCATTTTCCAACCCGCTGAATCTGAACACAGGGTCATGGGGGTCTGCTGGAGCCAATCCCAGCCAACACAGGGCACAAGGCAGGAACCAATCCCAGGCAGGGTGCCAACCCACTGCAGGACACACACAAACACCAAGCACACACTAGGGCCAATTTAGAATCGCCAATCCACCAAACCTGCATGTCTTTGGACTGTGGGAGGAAACCGGAGCGCCCGGAGGAAACCCACGCAGACACAGGGAGAACATGCAAACTCCATGCAGGGAGGAACCGGGAAGTGAACCCAGGTCTCCTAACTGCGAGGCAGCAGCGCTACCACTGCGCCATCGTGCTGCCCACTTGTGAATTTCAGCCATGTTAAAAAGAGACTGGTTGTACTTTTCATTTTGCAACTCCTCCGTGGCACCCTTCAGAGCCAGGGGCCTGTATGTACCTCAGAAAGCCAGTGCCAAGTCCCATTATTGACATTATTGAATGCTGATACCCAGACATGAATTGTTGTCTCTGTTCTCAGCTAGGCAATAAAAACTGAAAAAAGTCACACTTATGACCACTTTTTCTTTCATTATGTTGAAGCTTATTTCAATATTTCTCAAAGATATTGCCTGCTTCTGCTGGATTTATTCATGTATCTTTTATCATAGTTACAGTGAGAGAAAGAAAATAGAGAGAGAGAGTGAGAATATTGAGCATGCATGTACCATCAACGAAATGATCCATCTATTTTCATTAACCCACTTATCCAGGGCAGGTTCACTTTGCAGCTGGAGCGTATCACAGCAATCATCATGCATAAGACAGGAACGATCTCCGGACAGGGCACCACACCTTCACAGGGTGAACACATAAACACCCACTAGGGCCACTTTAGCAATTCTATTTCACCCAGGTTTAATTAGGTTAAAGTTTTTTAAATTTGGTACAGATGTTTTAGTATAGGCAGAGTGGTGGCACAGAGCTGTCATTTCTACCTCACAGTGTATATAGATTATTTGGAATCAGTGTGTGTGTTGGTTTACTCACTCAAAAGTGTTGTCCTCATTTCTTTTATAAGAAATGTGACTCATCATAGATGAAACATTTCAATCATTGGTTTGAGGTGCTCCAATCTGCTCTTACTCTTTGCGTTTTTTCACTTTTTGAGTATTTTTTTATCATTCATGTGCACAACACACAACAGAAGATGCGACAGGCAGGTGTCGTGGCTCTTTAAAAAATTTAAGGTTTTTATTAAAAATACAATACAGTATAATATGTTCGGTTCAGATTATTATTTGTGCATTTGACATGAATCTTGCTTTGGAGGCAATGTAAAATAGCAATATTGAATGCAATCAGCGAAAGGTGGGTGCTGTTTTGGAAAAAAATAATCATATGATTTTAGTGTGCATCTGCCTGTTATCATAAGATATGGCAGAGCATAACTGCTGAAGACACTGAATTACTGAAGCAAATGCAGGATAATTGCGATGAGAGAGGTTTGTAACACTGCATATTTTCAATAAATAATAAGTCTCAGAGCATGCAGGCTCCAGGATGGTGCAGGAGCAAGTGGGATAGTGCACGCACCCCTCCAAGGTTGATTGGAGTGCTTGAGTATTAGTGCATTCATGTGCACATGCGAGTGGATCAGTTATGTGCTTAATTTACACCTTGGAGCAGGTGATTGCAGCAGCAGCAGCACCCGATTGGTGCATAAAAGAGAGCCTGTACGGTGAAATCAGCAAGAGAGAGACAAAAGAAGAGAACAAGAATGGAGATTTAATGAGTAAGGAAAAGAAAAGGCATAATGGTTAGGAGACAATGCTGTTGGAAATGAAGGTGGTCGGGAGTGAGCCCCAGCGAGGGTAGCGTGTAGCCAGTGCTTGATGAAGCTGAAGAGCATCCTATGGAGCAGGAGTGATCTACTGTATGTGCTGGGAGTAGATAGATAGATAGATAGATAGATAGATAGATAGATAGATAGATAGATAGATAGATAGATAGATAGATAGATAGATAGATAGATAGATAGATAGATAGATAGATAGATAGATAGATAGATAGATAGATAGATAGATAGATAGATAGATACTTTATTAATCCCCAAGGGGAAATTCACATACTCCAGCAGCAGCATACTGATAAAAAACAATATTAAATTAAAGAGTGATAAAAATGCAGGTATAAAAGACAATAACTTTGTATAATGTTAACGTTTACTCCCCCGGGTGGAATTGAAGAGTTGCATAGTGTGGGGGAGGAATGATCTCCTCAGTCTGTCAGTGGAGCAGGACAGTGACAGCAATCTGTTGCTGAAGCTGCTCCTCTGTCTGGAGATGATACTGTTCAGTGGATGCAGTTGGATTTTCCATGATTTACAGGAGCCTGCTGAGCGCCCGTCGCTCTGCCACAGATGTCAAACTGTCCAGCTCCGTGCCTACAATAGAGCCTGCCTTCCTCACCAGTTTGTCCAGGTGTGAGGCATCCCTCTTCTTTATGCTGCCTCCCCAGCACACAACCGCGTAGAAGAGGGCACTCGCCACAACCATCTGATAGAACATCTGCAGCATCTTATTGCAGATGTTGAAGTCTTTTGCAGATGCCAAGGAATAGCAGGAGTAGGAGCAGGGCTCACAGGGTCCCCCATCTAAGCCCTGTATAAGACTGAGGAATGGTAGTGAGGGACATGAGCTGAGGTTTTGATGGTTGACTACACCTGTGGTAGAAGATGTTACTTGTATTTCTGCTTCTAGCGCTAACACTGTGACATCCTGTTTATTGGTAAGGTTGGCACTCAACCACACAGTGGGTGTCTTGTAGTTTGGGACTGAAGGGGATCAGATTTGCGAGACGTCAGACATGGAGACAAAAAAAAGTGCTATTTCCAAAAACAAGAGTGGGTTTATTTACAGGGGCAACAAAACAACAAAAATAATGTCCCAACCAAAAATAGTGAGTAATATATATGCAGTGAAGTTTCCAGTCCCCAAAAATGTAAAATAAAAATGAAAATGTATATACACAAAAATGGTAGTCTTCCTAGCTGAAGAAAAGGAGTTCAGGAAGAAACTACACACATAATAAAGTCCAAAGAATACCAAAAGTATTACAAGAGAAAAAACAGTGTATATACAAGAAAAAAAAAAACAAAATGCACCAAAACCCAAAATCTATATAAATACATCCACCCAAAATCAAACTACAACTAGGAGATATTTATAAACAAAAAAATATTTACAAAATTAGGCACAAGCCGCTGTTTGGTATACTAACCAAATGAGCTATACCAACACACTATCCACACATAAGATTGAGTCAAAGAACAACCCTTAAGAGGCAGGAAGTGCCTCTTATAGACGCAGACCAAATCTTTACCCAATCCCGTCACCAATTGTGACTAACGCAAGTGCTTTCTGCACAGGTGCTCCTCTCAACCTTTGCAAGGTATGTAATAAATAGGGCTAGTGGCCTCGCGTCCCGACACGTTCCCTCGGAAGAGCCAATACGCACTACAAAAGTTAAGTTTCTTTTTTCTTTGGGAATTCCCTCCTCACACTAATGCATGCAGGCACGTTCTTAAATAAAACACTTCACACCTTTCTTTGCCAAAGGCAGGACTAAAGAGATGACTTCCTTTATGATTGGGTACGAGTAGCGTCCTCCAGCAGGCCTGACCTGGAGTCGTGCCCGACCTGTCGCTGGCATCAATGCTGTGTGAACCTGCTGAAGACAAAGTTAAAATGACCTCAAAAGTGTGCCCTGCACTTAATGACTTAAACAGGTAAGTGCTTTAATGTTTATTTTGAAAAAGTACGACTTTACCCTATTCTTAGGACCTTCTTTTCATTAAAATGGTAATGCCTGGTAGGTGGATTACCACAAACACTTGTATTGCAGATTGTACGTGTTAAGTTACTTGTATTTCTATTTCCAGTGATAACACTTGTGTTGCAGATTTTGCAAATAACCATTTTCTTCTCAATATCTGTTTTTTTTTTAAACAAACTAGTACTACATAACTGATCTTTTTTCCTAACAGGCTCTTCATTATGTTTGTTGGATAGATGTGAAGCATCCTCAGCCTCCAAATGCTGTGCTGTGTCAGAAGGTAATGGAACACTCACTCCCCACAATGCCATTGCAACACGTTCATCAATTTTTGCAACAAGTAATAAAGGTGGCCTCCTGATGTGCTAAACTGTGGTAAAAATGAAACACGGAAATCTCTCCCAGTTGACAAGTTTCTGTTGCTGTCTTGTTTCTAGCAGCACATCACACACCACTATTTCACACAAAATTTCCACCCCCTATCATGTGTCATCTTTGGAAAAAGGAAAAATGCAGGGAAGGATAAGGGTGTGACATCATTGGTAATATACAGTATATTCTGTTTTCCCCCTTTAATGGAGGAGAAATGAAGGAGAAATCCCCAGAAGACCACTGAAATCACTTCCGCCATATCACCTCAAGTCCCGGTAATTAAATCATTGTTGACCCGAAAGTCGGCATTCACTCTTAGACCACCTTTAGACTAAGATGGAGCTCCTCCTTTTGAATTTTTTTTCACAGTTCTATTATCCATTCTTGTCTGTGCACACTCCATGCTTGTCTTTTCTTTATCATACTTATTAAATGACCCCAACTCTCGTTTTAACATTGTCGCCTTTTGTTCAGACATAGTAGGAGAAAAACAATACTTACTGCATTATAGGGTCCTTGGGAGCAGGAGACAATTCTGGCAGCATCATACACAAGAAATAAACTCAATCCAGACTATCATGTGACACTCTCATTCACACACATAGTAAGATAATTTAGAAGCTACAATGAATCCAATATAATGTTTTTGGGAAGAACTTGGAGTACAAGAAAAACATGCAAGCACACACGGCGAAATTGTACAAACTCATACTTAGTGACCCTGGACCAAACTTTGGAATATGGAGCTGAGAGGCAATGGTGGTAACCACCATTTCACTGTGCTGCTTATAAAATATAAAAGTAAGTTGTAAAATGTAAAAGTTAGCAATTACATTTTAATGTTTACCACTCCTCATGTGAGTATGGAGTACAAGCAATAAGCAATGTATTGTTCAATTACCATGAAAAATTTACGAGATACTGATGTAGGCAGACCTCAGAAAGTACAGTCAAAGATTTCATAGCGGCTGATAGGAATTAATGAATCCTATCTTGCCTGCTTAAAGCAAGTGGTTCCCCTGAGATTTCTTTTCACATTGTAAGTGATCTTTCTGCACAGATATGCAATTAGAAAACTTTCAAAAGCAGCCATGTAACTCAGCAATACCTGTCTAATAATTTCTTCATGAGAGAAAATAGTACATTTCTGCAGCTGTTGATTGCCCTTGTCAGCAGGTGGCTGAATCAGCCACCTTAGTTGCCTCTAGCAATAATTGGCTTGGCCTTTACAATATATCCATGAAGCTTACTCTTGTAAAGAAGATGTTTATAGTAATTGTTTTGTCCTTCTTACTTTGGCTAATTTTCCAGAACATGATATGATAATTACCATCATGATTAAGACTAGAGAGTCCTAAAAACATGTACTCTGTCTGTGTGTAGAACTACTACATTTTAAAGTCTTGGATTTTTTTTTTAGTAAATTAGTATCTATCTTGTTCCCGCCATTAGTCTTGAGTACAATTCTATTTCTATTAAAAATTGTACTACTGATTTCTTCTAATCCCAACATGATTGTTTACAACAACAAACAGCAATGTTACAGACAGGGTGCTTGCTGTTTTTGTCCCATATAATGAAAAGATCCTACCGTCTAAACACAGGTTAATATAAGTTAAAGTATACAAAAAACATCAGTAATTAGTATTCAAACAGTGTAAGTGAAACAGTTGTGAGAAAATCTTTATAAATGTGTTTATGGTCAACATATTTCAAAGAAAATAATTCATTTACCTATTTTTCAAATTCCTTATTCTGCTATATTACCTGCAGAACAACAAAGACATAGTGAGAATGTGAAAACTCCATTGAGGATTTGCACCCAGAACTCTGAGGCTAAGAGGGACCAGCACTAACTACTGCATCACTATAAAACCAAACAGCAAGTCAAACAAAAGCAATATCTGTAATATTTATGAAAATCAGTCAGAAATAAAACCAAGTATCTATTAAAACTGACTACCAATTAATGTAACATAAAATTCTAAAAGCTGTATAACCCAAGTCAATGCTCAGAAGGGCCAGAACCTATCCTGGCAGCATTGTGCACAAGTCAGGAAACAGCACTGGAGATGCCAGTACTTTGCAGGGCTCACTCAAGCACACACACATAACTACATCGTCACCGGGCCGATATAGAGCTGCTAATTAACCTAACCTGCATGTTTTTGTGGAGGAAAAATGGACCACCTAGATAAAAAAAACCCACACAAAAACTAAAGAACATATTAAATCCACACAGGCACATGATTTGAGCCCAGCACACTTGATCTATGAAGCAGCAGCAATAATAACTAATAAAATACCACACTGTCAGAAACAAATGTTATGCAATAGAGGGTGCAGACCTATAAATACATGGGAGTGCAGCTGGATGATAAATTGGACTGGACCACCAATACTGATGCTCTGTGTAAGAAAGGACAGAGCCGACTATACTTCCTTAGAAGGCTGGCGTCCTTCAACATCTGCAATGAGATGCTGCAGATGATCTACCAGACGGTTGTGGCGAGCACCCTCTTCTACATGGTGGTGTGCTGGGGAGGCAGCATAAAGAAGAGAGACGCCTCACGCCTATCTATCTATCTGTCTATTAATATGAAGTTCATCAAAGAAAATATTTACAATGGCAAAAACAAAAAAAAATTGTATTCCTTCTAAAACAATGTCATGTAGCCAGCAGTGATGATCAAGTAATATTAATTGTGCCTCTCTGATCTGTGTATTTTTATTAATATTATTATTATTGTGTTACATCACTTGTTTCTTATTTTCATTATTGTGATATTTAAGTCTATGAGAAAGTATTTCTTGGACATTTCCAGGAGAAATGCCACAAAGTTTCTTTCTTTAAAGAGATTTCTAACAGTGGCTAGTGTCTTAGTCACTTATTGGTTTATTGTACCAAAACAATATTATGGTTAAAGTTACAAAAACTGTTACTATACCCTGGCATTGGAGAACCTCAACACTGCAGGATCATGCATACACTGGAACATCACCATTGCAGACCTGTTCAATCATGGGACTTTTAATTTGTAGCCTTCTGCAGCTAGACTTTTCTGCATGCTCTAACAGTATCTGGACAAGACAACAGTCAGTGCATCAAAAGTACCTGAGCTCACAAAATGAGACAGAAACAAAGTGTGTCCTCACCCCCAACTTGAGCGTTCCACTCTGTCATTATTCAGATGGGGTTTCCCAGTAGTGCCTGATGTGGATTGCAGGCTGAAAAAATCTTTAACAGAAGTCAAGTATAAAAGTATTATTTATGTAGTGATTGTATTTTGTTGCTGTTGTGTTTATTTTATTATTGTTGTGGCTCTGAGGTGGCACTGTAATCAGAATGACCTTTCCACAGTGTGATTTTCACAATTGAACCTAGTATATTAGTGAAGCTAAAACTCTTTGCTAGACACAGTCATCATCAGTGAAGATTTCTTCTAAGAACTGCTTACCAGTTACTGGCTATAACACTGATCTATGTACTACCACAATCAGCAAATAATTAAAACTTGTGAATAAAAAATATGGAAAGTGAAGCATTAACTAATGTTATTTTATTGTATCCAGTTTTTGAAAAGTAATGCAAATTTGCAATATACACTGATGCCAACACTACAGAATTTTAAACATTGTGTAGTATTTACCATGCTATACAAACTTGGTCTTCCAGCATCTAAAGCTCTACCCATCCTCTTTAATAAAATCCCTGTGTGTGTCCATGTGTCCGTGTATGTGTGTCTTCTGGTGAAGTGCGCATGTGCGGGGCACTCTTTAATAAAGGACATCATTGCTGGGGAGAGTGCTGATTGGGTATTTGCTGGGGAACTGCACAGTACTTGCTGGAGAGACGCCACAGGCACAATTATCAGCTGCACGCCACACATTACATCAGTTCCTGGGGAGACTCTGCTGATTGCCCAATGTTGTGACAGAAAATTAAACGCATATTACGGACAAGGCGGAAATACAGGGAAGGGCGGAATGAGTGGCAGAGTCACCGGCCTCTAGTAGATGCATCAAAGGCCGCCTGACGCGTCACACAAGACAGAGAGGGTAGGGCCTATAAAATATCGCGCAGCCGATCCAATCAGATTTCGGTAAATGAGGTAACACCTAAAACATAAGGCACGAAAAATCCAATCGGGTACTGAGACGTGGAGACCAGCTTCTCCAAAGAGGTGGGATTAGTGTTTGTTCACTCTGAGGATGTCAGATTTGTGATTAAGAAGCTTGGCCCGGAAAAGTGTAAAGTGTCAGTCGTTGAAGGGGTTTTCCTAAATATACGAATTTTCATGATATTACAATAGGGTGACTTTTAAAAGTAGATTTATTTTTGCGCACATAAAATCCGTTGCTGGGGAGACGCCACACATACAATAATCAGCTGCACGCCAGCACAGATTAAAATACTTGCTGGGGAACTGCACAGTACTTGCTGGAGAGACGCCACAGCAAGCTAAAATAAAGAGAGGCAGGATAGGAGATCTTCAAACAGACACAACACATCAATCAACAGCCACAGAGGAGAGGATAAATGTAATATTAATTATACTTACTGTATTGTCATATACGTTTCTATTTTATTTTTATTATTATTTTACTTTAGGCTTCTTGCAAAAATATTTTTGACAAAAAAAATTAGGACAAGAAACAGAATGAGGTCAAGGTCCCTTGCCATTTAATATAGACTGTTCCTACTAATGTTTATGCACTACTGTTCTAGCGCCCGTTATTGTAACGGGCTTAATGTCTAGTAATTTATAAAACTACTTTGATCTGTTACTTTGTACCCTTCTTTGTAGTTATATTCTACAGCTGTTTTATTTGTATTACTGCATTGCTGTTACTTTCCCTGTCACTATTATGATGTTTCCTGCCTTGTAGTTTTATACTGCAGCTTTGTTTGACTTTGAAATATCCCTATGATACTTGTTTTTTTAATATGTCATGCATGCTCTCAGGCTCTTCTATGTGTACCACATTTTTTTTTTCTAGTACATCTACTATATTACTCATTGTGTATATCTGACACTGTATTGTAAAGATGCATTTTGCAATACACCTATTGATGCAAGCTATTATTGTCAGCATGTAAAACAAATAATGAATCTATGATTATTACAAAATTTCGTAGGTCTTCATGAATAAAGAAATACTTTTCTTAAGACCTGAAAATCATATATTATCAAATGAATAGTATATGACAGCTGCCTCACAGCAGGATTGAATCTGGTGTATAGTTTGTGCATCCTCCTCATCTCTGTACTTTTGCTCAGCTGCAGTCAATTTCCAGCTGTATCGCCAAGGACATGCATAATATTAATTGCCTATTCTAACCTGCTCTCATGTGTGGGGGTGTGTGTTAGTGGGCCATGCAATGAACTAAAACTCAATGATCTGGATTAAGCAGTGATGATTCATTGCCACAAACACAGTAAGGTTAGAAACTTATCACTTAACAGCTAAAAAATTAAAGTCAAGAGACACCCCTTGAGGGGAAATAGCCCCGCCCCTTCTGGTTGAAGGACTATAAATACCCGACACCCCTGAATGTCAGTGTCTTATTTGGATCCAAACTTACCTAAGCATGGAGTGCCACGCGGCAGAAGAGCCACCTACTTTAAGAAGCCAGAAAGGTTATTTATGTTCAATGTCTTTTGTGCCCTTGTGTCCCTGCTATTTTTGATAGTTTTTGTTGCTATTGAAAGGGGTGAACCTGCTGGTTCCAACACTTGTTTGTAATCACCCTGTGTTCCTTCCATCTGTCCACTCTGTGTATATATACACTAGCAGAATACCCGGCGTTGCCTGTTCTTTTCAAATTAAACATTGTGGGTGAGAGTATACTGCATTTCATATCTTTCTTACATTGTAAGGCCTATTTTTGGGCATCTTTCTTTCGAGGAACCCTGGGCATAAAAAGTTAACTAAAATTATAAAATTAATTAACATGGAAAAAATCATAATGGTTGTAAGTGTCAAAAAGAGGAAGATATGATTAAAAAAGCAGAGTAAAATCATTCTCTGATTTAAAAATAATATTGAGAGAGAGGGAGAGAGAAATTAATTCAGCTAGCATATTATTGCAATATTTGTTTGTAAGCTACATTCTTAGTTTCATTTCCAGGTACAAAAATAAACAAATTTTTTGGGGAGTCTACCCTTGAACATGCAACATAAAGTTGCCCATGTGAAAAACACAGTGGCGGACCGTGCATTTCACACCTAGGCCTTCAGTAGTGCTCCGTCTGAATCAACCCGCCCCTCAAAAACTAATTTATGGTTATAAAAACCATCTTAATATGCAGAAATACAGTATAAAGAGCTATTGCATCGCAGATAGATAACTCCTGTAGCCACAATAAATGCCTTTATTGAATAGACAAACCAGGGGTGAACAAGTTCCTTTCTACTGCAGCTACAGCCCGCGACACACAATAAAAACATCAATAATAACTCATAAACTTGCAATATTATTTAGGAAAATCGCAACATTTTACTCACCAAAAATTCGGATTATTTGTAAACAAAATCCATCCTCCTCTCTTTCCTCAAAAACAGTTCAATTACTCTGTCGTACAGATTATCTGTGTGCTTCAGTTCCATCACGAAGTCCCTTTCTATCGCCATTGAAGCTAATGCTGAAAGTCGAACCTGCCCTGTCATATTTCTGGCATAAGTTTTAATTCGCTTTAGGGCTGAAAATGTCCGCTCGACAGAAGCAGTGGACACGGGAATGGTCACCGCCAAATATACCAATGTGTACAGCTACCCCATGATGCTCTCATTCAGATTTTTCTATGACACCATCCTCACCATCAACGGGTCTGAATATGGTGACGTTGCCGTACGCCTGCTAGAGGGCCCTAACGAAACCAACTCAAAATCTGATTGGTTGAAGCAACATTTTAATCGACATTTATTTTGTGTTAGAGGGCCTGCAGAATGGATTGTGAAGGTCTCCGGGCAGACTTCTTTGACTTTGACCCTGCCTGGCAACAAATGATGGCTGAAATGTGATTGGTTAAATGCTTTAATACGAAAATACATGTCTGGAAGCAGCACAACCATCGGAAAAGCTATGAAAGGAAACGCACAGACTATTTGGAATTATTTAATAAGCATTCATGGACAAAATATAATTAACATCAGTTTGTGATTCAGATATATTTTTAGGCCAGCAGAGAAGGCCTTGCAGGCCCTGACGGCCCGCCACTGGAAAAACATGATGATCTTAAATCAACTCTGCAGTACCGAATAGACTGCCCCTATGACTTGATTGTGGTAGAAAATGCAAGTTTCACTGGGAGTTGTAGTCTCTTAAAACTAAATGGTAGATCTGTCGGAATAAGAGGTATCCATGGAATGAAAACTGTTTTGGCTTTTCCCTTTCCTGTCAAGATGGTACCTTCTATCACATTGAGCAACATTCTCTTTACACACAGCCTTGTCCTGTTGCATAGTTTTGGTTGGTCCTATAATACAATAGAACATCCAACTTTAAGTGTAAGACAATGTGGTGGCAATCCAGCTGGATCGAGGGAATTTAGAAACTCTGTTGGGAAATGGTCTGCTTCATCAGTATCCACAACAGTATCAAAAGATTTGTATTCAGTAACAGCGCCCAGAATCATAACAAGTATTGATTGTTTATTTCATGGACGTCGTCATTTTTAGGAGCAAGAATAGCTCTCTCACACAGCCGGTTTATATCAGTAAAATTGTTTGAAACATTATGGTATACTGCATCTATTAGTTCTGAGATGAACGATACCAGTTTAAAAAAATCGGGAGGAAATTTTATGTTGCCGGATGATTCAACTGATAGTTTACCCTCTCCGATTTCTAGAAGTCTTTTTGAGAACAGTTGAGCATTTTTATCCCCCAATAGTACTATAATATTTTCTTTTAAAGTAATTTTTCTCACTTTTCTCCACAAAAGTGAATACTTTAAACAGGCATGTGTTTCATCAGCTGGTGTTGATTTTGGAATGACTGGCAGAGTTTGAAAAAGTCTCCACAGAGAAGCACCAGAGCTCCTCCCATAAGTTTGTTATTTCCTCTTACATCTTTGAGAGTCACGTCAAGGGCCTCAAGGGCTTTCTTGTGGGTCATGGTGCATTCATCCCAGACGATTAATTTACATGCTTTAAGCACCTGCACCTGTCCACTTGTCTTACTTATGTTGGAGGAAGGCAATGTCTAGTGGCAACTTTAGCGCAGAGTGGGCTGTCCTTCCTCCTTCCATAAGGGTAGCTGCAATGCTAGAATAGGCAATTGCAAAAGCAACTTCCCCCTAAGCCTGAATGTCGACCAGAATTAGATTAGTCAAGAATGTTTTTCCTGTGCCCCCAGGAGCATCAAGAAAAATGATCCCACCTTGTTGTCTCGTGATGTGATGCATTATAGTTTGGTATCCTTTTCTCTGATCTTGATTTAAGAGTGTTGTTTTCTCTGCCACATACGCACGCAGCTTTTCGATGTTGAAGTTCTTCTCTCTCATGTAGTCTGTATTCAGTACGTTTTGTGGGTCACGTAGTGGTGCTTGCAGGCCCAACTGCACCAATGTCTTATTGATCATGGCCATGCATTTGTCCTCAAGAATTATTAATGCCTTATTGAAAATCTCAAGACAAAAAGTAATTTCTAATGTTGGGTTTTCAACCCGGGCTTTGGCAAGTATATCCTCACTCATTGGTTCCTTATACTTCTCCCATAAAGTGTTTGGATTTGATGGGCTGCATGTAGTCAGTATTATAGCAAATAGATTTCTGATTTGGTCTGGGAAGGAGATTAATTCTGCTTCTCTCAATGTACTATCCCAGTGTTGGTCTCTTTCAAGCAAACCAAGCTTCTGACAGGCCTCTCTATATGTTTGGCACACCTCGCCGTTTATTGTTTTTAGTGCTACGGAAGAAGTTGATCCTCAAACTGTGTGAAGAAGCATTCTAAGGGAAAATCATTTGGCGATATTGGGGTGAACTGTGTACACTCGACCCAAGGCGTCACTTGCAACTGCATCATTGTCAAGGACAGGCTGACCAACTTTTTTTCTACAGAAAACTTTCTTTCATGGAATTCCACGTAGAGTATCGAGGAACCTCAGGATAAAGCAATGTCCTTGCAAAAGGATCTTGTTGACATAATTGGAAGAATGCTGTCAAAGTAGTGCTTGGTGGCTGATCAACTACTCTAGGGGCACTCTCTGTTGTGAAATAAACTCTCTGGCCATTTTCTAAATGAACACTGAGGTGAACAACCGTAGGGTGTCTTTCATAAATCAGAAATTCTAGGATCCGCCAAACTGCTTCGCTGCTGCTAATGTATCTTCCCAACTGATACTGCATCACTTCATTGTTTGTTCTCTTATTGGTTATGCCAAAAACAGCCATATGACTACCTTTGTTTACATATTTGCAAACATACTTTATTGATTTTACACTGTTGCAGTACTCAATGTTAATATGTGCCTGGAACATTTTGGAAAGCAGGAGTGAAAATAGCACAACCCATCTGTTGTCAATTGTTATTTCTGTGTTGCCACGCATCTTCAGTTTTGTCTTGAACCCTCCATATTCTGGAGCTCATCGTCTGTATTAAGGATAACCGTCATCACCAGTTTGTGTTTCTTTAATCAATTCTCTTGGGTATTTCTTGCTGCACTTTCCTTCCTTCATACATGGCGAATTGGGGTTTAGATTTCCACATGGTCCATGGATCATATTTTTGGTCACCACTACGAAAAGATCAGGATCTTCTCTTGGGTAAGGGAGCTCAGCAGATATAACTTCATCGATTTGTGTGGGCTGGATTGTTTCGACCAACCAGACTAAATTGTGTGAGTGTGGCAGTCCGCGCTTTTGATATTCAATTGTGTACATCCAGCATCTTGGAGCTCCAAACACATGAGTCTTTGTTATAATGTTGATTAATTTCAATTGTTTCTGTCTGAACACTCTCACAATTAAGTCGTAGCGGTCACTGGGTACTTGACCATTTGTCTGTTTCTTTTATCTCTGTCTAAGCCAGATTGTACATGAAGGTGATGAATAAGTCTGGTCTCCTGTACGTTCTCACGTATGTCATAGCACCTTGAGTATATTTGTGCATGTATCTGGGACTACCTGTGAATGTTGTTGGTAGTATGACCAAAGTTCCAACGTCTTCAACATTACTATTATTTGCCACAGCATCTCTCAGGTGAATATATTCTTCAACTCTTAGTTTACTCTGATTTAAATGAATAAAAAGAAGATGCTCACTCTCAATTTTTGCATACATATCAACGATGAACTGATGGAATAATTGCCTACAGTTTAATATGTGGTTCTGTTCAGTATCTCGAATCATTAGCCTGTATGCATAGAAATCTATTGCTGAAACTTTTCTTGTTGGTTGTTTCACCTGCTGGGTTGACATGTCTTAGGTTAAAATGATACCCATCTTCACCTCGGGGGAATATCACTGGGTGCTGTAAAGCATCATGAGATTGATGTGTTTCTGAAATGCGCTGCAATGTATCAGAATTAAAATATCACAATGATGAAATTCATCGCCTGATATAACCACCGCGACTTCGTCTGTTTGAGGTGCATTGAATCGTCGTTCGTGTTCACCTGTGGGTCTTTGGTCTGCTCTAATGACTACTTTATATTCATCTGTTGGCATACATTCCAATGCTGTTTTAAACATCTTAATAAGATTATTGTGCTCATGAAACATCCTTTGTAGGCTCAACACAATCTGACGCCTTGCTTCCAGAATGTAGTTGCATCATTGACCGGTTTCCAGTTGTTCGTCACCAATAAAATACAGTTGTAGGAATTTTGGAGCTTGATCAGGGAGGGGTAGCAATTATCCTGCCTTGTGGTAAATCTGACCTTGCACAGTGAAAGTCGATGGAAAGCCAGGCTATTCAACTATTGACGTGGCACCGAAAGATCTCATTTGGAAACAAGATTCTGATGTAATTGAGGAAGTGCTTTGACTCCAATGTATCTTGTAATGTGAAAGACAAAAGTGATTCCAATCGGGATAGTTTCACTTTCCCGTTTTTGTAGCACATTCAAGGAGACTCTGATTTAAACTTTTTGTCTTGACAGTAACTACAAACTACGTCCATTTTCCCGATGGTAACACTTGTATGTTGTGAGTAGTCCTTTTGCCGGTCATAGTGAAATCCTTCCAACAGCAAGCTAAAATGTTCGGCAACCCTGGTCTTTCTGGATCTCTCCCTCTTATCTGTAAGACGAATGTCACGTTGTTGTTTGGTTTCTGAAGCTCTAGATGTAGTAGCTCTCTCTCCCTCATCTCCTGAAGTCGAATATCATGCTGCTGTTGGGTTTCTGAAGCTCCAGATATAGTAGCTCCTTCCCTCATATCCTGAGGTCAGCCCTCACGTTGTTGTGCTGTCTCTGAAGTTCTTGAAGTTCGAGCTCTCTCTCGCATCATCGCAAGCCGGCTACTCCGCTCCTCAGGAGTTTCTTGTCTTTGCAGTTCTTTCATCTTTTTAGCCTTAGATTGCACTTGGCCAGCAGCCTTACGTTTCCTTGCAGGCATTTCAAAATCGCCCCAGTCATTTGGGGGGTTTGTAAAAGTTGAAAAAAAAAATTTTTTCCGGGTCCTGAAACATAATACAGTACGTATGCCAAGTGTCATCAAAATTGCCCCAGCCGTTTGGAAGTTTTTCAGGAACATATATATATATTGTAAGATGGTCGCTGTATAGCGCCCGACCCGACACAGACTGGACACGGGAGGCACGTGTAAAATAAACAGACTTTTATTTTTCTTTGTCTTTGGCACACGTCTTCCCCGTGACCCACAGGCAATACACAAATACTCTTCTCTGGCACCACCACTCCTCCCAAGCAACCGTGTCCTCCTTCCACCCGACTCTGGCCCCTGAGTGGTGGTTGCTGGCTCCTTTTATAGTTCACCCAGAAGTGCTCCAGGTGTTTGATCACCGAGTTCCGGCTGCACTTCCGGGTGTGATGCATATGCTGCCCACATGGGCTCAGGAGTCCCAAACACAGCACCACCTGGCGGTGCCTGCGGGACCCAACAGGGATGCACCCAACTCTAATTTCCTGGGAGGGAAAAACATTTTTGATGGGAGTGACTGCATGTATTATCCCATATATCCCATACTGACAGAGATGTGAGTAGATTCATACCTGGTGGCATGGATTGTGGACTATCTTACAGACAAACCTCAGTATGTGCATCTCGGGAACTGCAGGTCTGACATTGTGGTCAGCAGCACAGGAGCGCCTCAGGGGACTGTACTTTCTCTGGTCCTGTTCAGTCTATATACATCGGACTTCCAATACAACTCGGAGTCCTGCCACATGCAAAAGTTCACTGAGAACACTGCTGGGCTGCATCAGGAATGGGCAGGACGAGAAGTATAGGAACCTAATCAAGGACTTTGTTAAATGGTGTGACTCAAACCACCTACAACTGAACACCAGGAAAACAAAAGAGCTGGTGGTGGATTTTAGGAGACCCAGGCCCCTCACGGACCCCGTGATTATCAGAGGTGACTGTGTGCAGAGGGTACAGACCTATAAATACCTGGGAGTGCAGCTGGATGATAAATTGGACTGGACTGCCAATACTGATGCTCTGTGCAAGAGAGGACAGAGCCGACTATACTTTCTTAGAAGGCTGGCGTCTTTCAACATCTGCAATAAGATGCTGCAGATTCTATCAAACGTTTGTGGCAAGCGCCCTCTACTACGCGGTGGTGTGCTGGGGAGGCAGCATAAAGAAGAGGGACGCCTCACGCCTGGACAAACTGGTGAGGAAGGCAGGCTCTATTGTAGGCACGGAGCTGGACAGTTTGACATCTGTGCGACGGGTGTTGAGCAGGCTCCTGTCAATCATGGAGAATCCACTGCATCCACTGTTTAGTATCATCTCCAGACAGAGGAGCAGCTTCAGCGACAGACTGCTGTCACTGTCCTGCTCCACTGACAGACTGAGGAGATCGTTCCTCCCCCACACTATGCGACTCTTCAGTTCCACCCTGTGGTAAATGGTAACATTATACAATGTTATTGACTGTTATACCTGCCTCGCACTCTCCACCTTGCAGTTTTTAACTTGCACTGTGCTTTTATCACTCTTTAATTAATATTGTTAATATTGTTTTTATCAGTATGCTGCTGCTGGAGTATGTGAATTTCCCCTTGGGGATTAATAAAGTATCTATCTATCTATCTATCTATCTATCTATCTATCTATCTATCTATCTATCTATCTATCTATCTATCTATCTATCTATCTATCTATCTATCTATCTATCTATCTATCTATCTATCTATCTATCTATCTATCTATCTATTTGCTGTGAGAAAAACTAATGGCCAATGTTTGCACGAGTCAGTTCATCTTATGGTCTTTGCTGCCATATAATGGATAAAAGTAACTTTTGTTAATATCTGCCTGCCTTGTACCCTTGATGTCTACTTTTGTATGTCTACTCCATCATTACATTATGATTGTACACATTAGGTTGTAACAACCGTTTTGGATGCCTAGAAGAAATAGGAGACGAAGAACACACAAAACAACTACAGAGTGACAGCTACCTTGTTTGTGTCTCAATTCCCATGTCACACCATGATGCTGTTTTGTTACCATCTAGTTATCTTAAACTGTCTGACAGCTTTCTTTTTCCAGTTAAATGATGGTGTCTTATTGGGCAGCTGCTGTTTTGTGTCTTCTACCTAAGATGTTGGCTGTGTCTTGCTTAATGTGTGATGTTCATTTTTTCTTTAGACAACTGTTATTGACCAGTGGCTGTTTTGTTCCTCTTTTACCAAAGCAATCCATGTCATGCTCAGCAGTAAATATTAATTGTAGTCTTTTAAAAGATATCTTTTAAATTTCTGTTCTTCTGGAAACCAAAATAGAAATTGCGACTGTCAAGTCCGCTGGCAGCATATGCAAAACAGATTAGTCTGATGAGTAAATGAACATCCATATTACTAACCGAGAATGCTAAACCGGATGATGGACGCAGGCACATCCGGCAATGGGCCGTAGCTGCAAAAAGACGTACTGCGCAGGCGCAAAAAGAGTCCGCGAGGGTCGGCTGAGGAGCCGAGAAAGGCGGATAGAAGAGGGCGAGAGAGGCGGATGAGGGGCCGCGAGAGGCGGACAAGACCACAGAAAAAAGGAGTGAGCACAGGAAAAATTGAGAAATGAGGCGCAAAGAGCACCGAAAAAAGGAAACGGCACATAAAAAAGTATTCAAACGCAAGCAAAGCACGAAACACATTGCACACGAAACTAGACCCAAAAAAAAAAAAAAAAAAGAGGCTCGCGCACAACAGCAAGGCACCCCCCCCCCCCCCCACAGGCACCGGACGGGACACACACCAAGAGGGGGATTCAACAAGACACAGGAACACAAAAAAAAGAACACAAAACCACCCCACAGACCCTACAAGCAAGGGACGGGACACACACAAAGAGGGGGATTCAACAAGACACAGGAACACAAAAAGAAAGAAGACGCTCGCGCGACGACAATCCTCGAACACACACACACACACATCCATAAGAAGTGACACCCAAAGCCACATATTCTAAAGTGAACATCAACACCTTCACACTAGACAGCATAGGTGTCAGCATAGGTGGATCTCCTTACAATAAAGCACTATTAACCATTCAACTGCAGAAAAAGAAACATATTAACAGTGACTGCGATCCTTCTTATTACTTATCCATATTTCGCATGCTGAGAAAGAAACAAGTCATGAATACACGGTCACGGGTACAAAACGAAAAGGAAAGGATAACAGGAACAAACACACGAAAACGAAAGAAACAACAAAATAGACGGCTATGCAGCATAGGTGGATCTCATTACCATAAGGCACTATTAACCGTTCAACCGCAGAAAAGGCTCCATATTAACAGTGAGTGCAATACTCCTTATTACTTATCCATATTTCTAAAAGAAAAAATGACTCGACTCCAAAAACGCAAAGCTCAACTAAAGCTTCTAACTAACGATGTACCTAAAAGTAAAAACTTTATGAACTGCATTAGATCCTACAATAGTTCATTTGCTTTTGCATATACCGGAGTAAATATCAGGCCACCAAAAGGCAATGGCCCATACTACTTTCGCATATGTGCACAAATACTGCATCGCATTGGAACAGTGCACCCTGAAACAAATCAACAACGCAAATATGCACAAATCTACATCCTAGATCCACATGACGCAAACTATCAATCAAAGTGCTGCATTGCAACAGGCACGGATTCAAAACAAAACACCTCCCGTCTCAGACATACGTTAACGGCAAGGAAGGCTACAACGGGCTTCTCACACAGCACAGGCAAATCGATTACAGCTCCAAAACAACACGTCCCAAATACTGGACATACAACGACGCGCCTCTCAAACGGCACAAGAAAAACATACACCAGTAAAATTCATTCGGATTAATGAATGTCATTTGCAATCATTGTCATTCAGTTCACTTCCCTGAAGAAACAACTGGAAATACAAGTTATACATTTACACGTTGTTGTCAAAAGGGTCAAATTAGACTGCCTTCTTTACATTCATATACTGAATATCTACAGAGGCTTATAACTGACGATGTACCTGAAAGTGAAATCTTTATCAACTACATTAGATCCTACAAATCGGTATCCACTATGAACATTAACGGTGGCACTGCACGTGACATCCGTCTTGAAAAAATGTTGTTTATTGATGAATGTTCAATGGCATGAAGTCACTTACTCAACACCATTCATAAACTTCTACAAACGTTTATGAATAATAATATTCGATTTGAAGGAAAGGTACTTTTATGAGGAGGAGATTTTAGACAGTGATTAGCTATTCTTCCAGATGCCATGCACTCAGCTATTGTTCAGTGCACCTTAAAATACGCAGACAATTGGCATTGCTTTCAAAAGATACAGTTAGTAAAAAAGATACGATGTCCAGAACCAGATCATAACAATTGCTTATTACAACTGAGAGATGGTACACTCACCAATACAGATGGACTTCAGGCACATATTATTACAATTCCTCAAGCCTTTATCTGCGACAACTTAGTTACAGAGACATTTGGAACAGCAATCTCATTAGACCAAATGCCCCTTTTAACACAACGCACTATATTATGTCCAAAAAATATTAATATGGAAAACATTAATACCCAAGTCATTCCATTACTTCCTGGAGAGACACAACTCTTTCTAAGCTCTGACAAACTTGACTCTGATCACAACAATAACCATCTTAAATGACCTTACAAGTTCTGAGCTGGAATTACCTTTTACACTTAAACGGCGTGTACAAAGAAATTTTCAAATAAACCTTTACACTGTGCCACACACTTTATTGTTTGCTTTCTATTTGCATCATCTACAACGTCACACTATTCTATATCTCATTCATACATCACGCTCTTTGTCATTCCCAACACCAGGGGTTGGCGAGCGAAGCGAGCAGGGGGCGGAGCCCCCTAGTAAATAAATAAGTCACCACACCTTCAGGTGGACAACAAACTAGACAGGACAAAGTCATCTTCCACATGCATTCAATTTCCTTGTTTGGCTGAACAAACAGGAAGCTGTTATCTAACCAGTGGATAGGCTAACTTCACAGACCCAGCAAATTTAAGGCAGCTACTGCTTTTAATTATATTTGGTAGATTCACACACAAAGCAATATTTTGGTGGTGGTGATCTGGACAAAAATAACATCCATTCAAGATAAAATTGCCTTGCTTAAAAGGTGACTAGTGTGTCAGGATAACAGAAGAAGCTGCACAGTGGCATATGGCTGAATAAAGATGACAGAACAGAGGCCATGTATTACAGCATGATGCACAGATAGCTTTACAAGAAGGGTGGCCAACATTCGGCAGGCTCAACAAAAGCAAAACATGGAAAAAATAAAAGGCCTGAACTTCTTCCTTGGAATTACTACTCAGTTCACAGTTCCTAGATTCCTAAACCAATAAACAGAAAGTCAAAAAAGTAGAAATCACTCTGAGACAAATAAACAGCAAAACATGTTTTAAGAATTACATGGTTGGGGGAATGCGGAACTCATTCTTGCATTTATTTTGTGTTTATTCAGTTTAAATATGTTATTTTTTATTGTAATATGATGTTTTTGCATGGCTGTTTTGTTTGTTATTTTCAATTGTGGGAGATATCCTTTTCTGTATTTTTGAATGGTCACAATTATATTGTGGTTGGTGACCACAGTCTGTTCTTATGTGATGATGTGATGATTTCTGGAAGTCGAGATGTGTATTTCTATCACTGGAACCTTATGTAAGATGGTGACACATTAATTATTGCATCCAATATTTTGGATGTGTGTGGGAAATCTTTCTGTGGTGCTTAGATTGTTAAAAGATAATATTAGGGACTCAAGAGTTTGCGTATTTTTTGACCGTGGTTTTCAGCTTTAGTATTTTTCATTTCTACTGGGTTTTTGGCTAAGAAATCTGATTATTTTTGATGATGGTTCATTTTCTCTTGTCTCCTGGTCCTTTAAAATTATTTTTCATTTTTTCACAAATGCAAAACAACAATAAAATTCTCCTTTATTCCACATCAATTTTCTTTTGTTATGATCTGGTTCCTGCGTTTCATTTTTTTTTCATTTTTTTTACAGTAATGACACAGAAAATGGTATGCATGATTATTATGTATGATTGCTGACGATGCTGTGATCATCGCGGAGTCAATGGACGCACTGATTGGGGCGCTTGAGAGACTGAGCGAGGAGTCTGAGTGTCTGGGCTTGTGAGTGTCCTGGACAAAAACCAGGATCCAGGCCTTTAATACAACAACAACAACAACATTTATTTATATAGCACATTTTCATACAAAAAGTAGCTCAAAGTGCTTTACATAATGAAGAAAAGAAGAATAAAAGACAAATAAGAAATTAAAATAAGACAACATTAGTTAACATAGAAAGGAGTAAGGTCCGATGGCCAGGGTGGACAGAAAAAACAAAAAAAAACTCCAGAAGGCTGGAGAAAAAAATAAAATCTGTAGGGGTTCCAGGCCACGAGACCGCCCAGTCCCCTTTGGGCATTCTACCTAACATAAATGAAATAGTCCTCTTTGTAGTTAGGGTTCTCACGGAGTCACTTGATGCTGATGGTTATACAGACTTCTGGCTTTTAATCCATCCATCATTGTTGGAACATCATGGTGCTTTGGGTAGATGGTGGTGGCACAAGCCACCACCAATAGGACACCGGAAAAGAAAACAGAAGAGAGAGTAGGGGTTAGTACAAATTTTGAATGAATAGTTATTATAATGAATTGGACATACAGAGTGTCAGGATTAAATTACAGTGAAGTTATGAGAAGGCCATGTTAAAGTAATGTGTTTTCAGTAGTTTTTTAAAGTGCTCCACTGTATTAGCCTGGCGAATTCCTACTGGCAGGCTATTCCAGATTTTAGGTGCATAACAGCAGAAGGCCGCCTCACCACTTCTTTTAAGTTTTGCTCTTGGAATTCTAAGGAGACACTCAGTTGAGGATCTGAGGTTGCGATTTAATTAAATTATTGGCGTTTATGCCGTATTGCCTAGATTTTCTATGTGCATTAAGATTGGTTATTACAGTATTTATGTTGCGCACTTTTATGGAAGATTTTTTTAAACAATTATCATGACCAAACACAGGAGTGGCATTTCGGAAGGGGTTAAAAGCAGAGATAGATAGTCAAGATAAACGAATTACCTTCGCTATGTTTTCGGAGAGGACCCGGGCGCCGAAGCTGTTCGGATGCAGGCCATCTCGCTTGAAGAAACGCGGTCTTTCCCAAAAAAGGTCCCAGTTGTTAATGAACCCGATGTCTTGATTCTTGCAGAAGCCCTGCAGCCAGTTGTTTAAACCAAGCAGACGACTGTAATACTCGTTTGATCGTCTGACGAGAGGGAGTGGACCAGAGATGAATATCTTTGCCGATGGGGTCCTCTCCTTTGTGTCTTTAATTAATGCAGTGAAGTCTGCCTTGAGGATCTCCGACTGTCGGTGCCTTATGTCGTTTACGCCAGCATGTATAACAATGGCTCCAACTGCCCTGTTCTTGTAGATCGCCGGTGCACGTCTCGTCACATCTCGGACACGAGCACCGGGAAAACAAGAAACAAAAGATTTTCTATTAGGGCAAGTGATATTGAGGTTCCTAACAATAGAATCACCTACCACAATTACATCACCAGGAGCTGAAGGCGAACTGGGGACGCTTAGAGGGTCAAACCGGTTCTGGGTTACGATGCTTGCCTGTACCGATGGAGGTGTTCTGGCCTTGAACCCCCGCCTGCATAGCTGAAATACACCGAGGTCATCATCGGTGTCGCTCCTACGAGGCGCGGGGGTGAAGGTGACTTTGCTTCCGCTTCCGCTTCGTGCCCTAGGAAAAATGAGAGAGAGAGAGAAGGTGAGAGGTGAATAATGACCTCTTGGGCAAAGGCATCAGCTGTATGTATGTCTGCAGAGAGAGTGTCGACTTTGTCAAGAGGTTTACTTACCTTGGCAGTGACATTCATGTCTCTGGTGACTCTTCCTATGAAGTCAGTAGACGGATTGGGAGAGCACTGGGAGTTGAGGTCGCTGGAAAGGGGTGTGTGGCACTCCCGATATCTATGCAAAAGGATGAAGGTCCAAGTCTTTAGAGTCCTGGTGTTTCTTGTCTTGCTATATGGTTGAGAGACATGGACTCTATCCAGTGACATTAGACGAAGACTAGGCTCCTTTGGTACTGTGTCTCTCCAGAAAATCCTTAGGTACAATTGGTTTGACTTTGTGTTTAATGAGCAGTTGCTCATGGAGTCCTGAATGAGGCACATTACCTGCATTGTGAGGGAACGTCAGTTACGGCACTACGGCCATGTGGCGCATTGCCTAGATGGTGATCCAGCTCGTAGGATCCTCACTGTTGGGGACCTGAGTGGCTGGACCAGGCCAAGGGGTCGCCCATGTAACAGCAGGCTGCGGCAGATAGAGGGTCATGTTCGGAGGGTGGGACTGGACCGCATGCCAGCCTGGGGGGTTGCCAACTGGGATCCTGAGTTATTTTGTCATGTGGTGGGTGCAGCAACACACTGTACCAGTGCATGCTCCCCAACTAGACTTGCCTTGATTGCAACACACACCCAAGAGTATAGTGCTCCACTATAGCTTCTAATTCAAGGGTTAGTTATATGACTTTATCAAGAGTTTCTCTAATATAATGCAGATAATCTAATTTTTGGGGGGAGTAAGAACAAGCAGAATTAAGAGAGAGATATTTGGAGCATGCGCTGATAGCGTGTTACCGCACCCACCACACAACAAACCACCTGGATTGGAAACCAAGTGCAGCAGTTGACACCTCAGTACCACACTGGAACAGTGTGAGGTTTTTTACAGTGGCTGGAGTGCCGATCCAGCCACCAACCCCCAAGTTTCAGATTAACGTCATACCCAGGATGAAGCAATTGCAGGTTAAGGATCTTGCTCAAGGGCCCAATGGAGTAGAGTCACTTCTGGTGTTTATGGGATTCAATCTGCCAACCTTTCTATTGCCCACCCAGATCTCTAGCCTCAGAGCCACCACTCCAAGAGTAAGAGAGGTTAGAGTCCAAAAAGAAAAGGAAGTGGGTAAACAAGTAACTTTACAAGGTAAATGGGAGATGGGCGAGTGGCGGAGCCATTTCACCTGACAGCCAGGGATTTCTACCTATGTTATGAATGCCTTGAGGCCTAGCTGGATTGTGCACCTTTTTGTTTTCTTCCTTTACATTCACTGAAAGGTTCCTGTATTCATCCCTATTGATCAAACACACTCTTTTAATATGTTCAGACTTTCGGCTATTATTCTGGGTGTGAAAATATTCTGCCAGGGTGATGTGATACAATAATCAGTAAAAAGGCGGTTGTTTAAAGTTCAGTTTTTAGAAATTAGTTAATCTTGTACTCTAAATATATGTTGTGGTAATTTGTAAGTTTTTGAAAATAAATAAAGAACATTGATTATAATTCTGATGCCCCAGAACAGGTTCAAATATACAGTAAGTAGCTGCAGCAGGTTGGTAAAGATAAAGTCAGAGAAATGCTGATATAATGGAAATGCAATAAAATTGAAAATCGCTCATCTTAATCCTTGAAATAGGTAGTAGAATTTACTTATGCTTACCATTAGTGGTCACACAGTCAACTGTTCATGAGCACCACAATGTTTCAGTTTTGTTTTTCAAAGTAATGAACACTGACCATATTCTGTATATGCTCCTTGGACTGTACATTTGTGCCAAAAGTTTATTTTCTGTATAATATCTTTTATATTGTTCCAACTCTGCAAATTTTATTTCATTAAGTAATACAGATAGATTGTGAGTAAGGTCTGTTTTTGAAGTTTTTACTTGGAAGAATATTGCTTTTTGGAACAGTTTTAAGGTTATGTTTTGGTCTTGCAGCATGACCTCCACGTCTTTCACTTTGGACAGTTATTCTTAGTTGTCATTTGATAGCAACTTCAGGTTATAAAGAAACAAGCAATTTATAGGTATGCCTCAGGATTATCAGAAAGCTATTTACTGAGCAGAGTGCACTGTGCTGTCTGTATGTCTATGATTGCCTTTCCTTTTGACTCCTAGTGCATTGTCAGCAAGCATTTAGGTCTAATAAGCCTACCAGGTAGATAGTTTGGGGGGAAAATGTGTTAGGGATTAGGATTTAGTCTCAAAAGAAACCATCTAATGAAAGCAATAACTTGCTTGAATCACCAAAATTCCTCTATATTGTTCAACATGCATAAACATTATTTGAGTAAAAGCACATTAGTAGAATATCAAAATATAGAGGACAGCCATTAAATGTACAAACAGAAATTAAAAAATATGTATACTGCTGTTTTTTACAGAAATGTGCATATTGTTTGGTAATCTGTTGCTTGAAGTAATTAATTGCTGCAAGAAAATAACATTTTTGTGTGTGGGCCTATGAATAAAGGAAAGTTTACTAGCTAAAAAAAGTTTGCTTCACAACTAAACCTTATTTCATAGAAGTTTATCCAAGTGGAGCTGACACAGTGCAAATAGGTCGCAATTTTGGAAAACAAGCTTTCTACTCCACTTGACTAATTATTGGGAGTTGGAAAGACTTTGGTTTTAAAACATTGACAAGATCGATATTTGTTTGTCTGCCTTAATGGATGTCAGAATTCAAAGGCAGTAACCTTTAAAACTGGTAAAGTTGACAGCATAAAGGTAAAATGTTTTTTAGCAAGAGTTAGCATTTTTTTTTATTTTTCTCATAAGACCAAAGTGTTTTTGAAATTACTGAATGCACAGTAGAAGCAGATGTAGAAATAAATCAGCCTAGATTTAAGTGACTAAGGTAAAGGTTATTAAGAAGATAACAATCACCTCTATTCCAGAAAATCACTAGCACCTTATAAGCTATCAGAAGGGTTGTTATCAGCTGAAATAAACTGTGACCGCATGCACTGTTGTCCATCGGGGATACTATTGTACTAGGATGTGTGTTATTTAATTATTGTGTTTTTTTCAAGTAAAACTTGTTCTTCTAGCATTAAGAAGTAGGTTATGTTACCATTTTCTTCTTTCTTCTGGAAAAGAATAAGAAACTCCTGTTACAATGCCACAGTGCTAAACTAAAAAGAGTTAACAGATACAGATTTATGCATCCAAAGTTTCTCTTATTTGCAGCAATATATATACTTGTCATCAAAATAATAAATCATGATTGGTAATTATTAATACAGACTTTCTCATTTGGTTAACTTGTGTTGTTATATTGTTTTTAGCTACAATATACTTGCCATAATAATAACAATCCTTATGTCTTGAGCAAAGATTGATTCATTCCCTCCAATAACAGGCATGGACACAAGAGACATGAGTGTTCGAATAAGATGAACGTTGATTAATGCACGTACTTCAATAAAAAGAACAAAATACAAAAACAAGCACTTAATGTAAAATTATTTTAGGCCCATCATTTTCACTATCCTGACTCTTTAATCAAAGGCTAATTAATCTTTACATGCATGTATCTTCAAAAAAAAAAAAAAAAAAAAAAAAATATATATATATATATATATTTATATATATACTGTATATATTTTTATATATCAGTCAGTTCTATCACCTTAATGGACATAGAATATTTCCTGTTTCAAGTTCTTGTAGACTGCAAAGTTTCTTTTTGGGTCATGATTAGGTTAAAATGTGCTCTATCTGTAGGGAATTGTAAATCCTTGAGGACTCCAAAAGAGTTCAGTCTCAAATGACAGGAAAACTCATTTATAAAAATAACACTTTTGAGCAAGTCATGTGACCTTGAGGCTTTTATATATATATATATATATATATATATATATATATATATATATATATATATATATATGTATGTATATACTGTATATATATGAATATATTATTTATATTATACTATATATTATATATATATAGTATATATATATATGAATATATATTATATATTATATATATATTCATATATACACAGTATATGAAATGAAGCACTAAAGTATGTATGACCCTTTGAGTAATCTGATTGGTCAGTTTGGCTTAGGTGATTCGGCAAAAGAGGAAGTGCAAGTGTGAGACGTATGAGGACGAGACACAGCATGGGAAACATGCACCTTCAAAGTCAGCAAGTATAAAAACGGACAGGATGTGAGAACCACGCCTTGACAATAATGACAGAGTCTCAGAAGCAGGCTTTACAGGAACATGCTTGAGAGAAGCAGCACCGGTGATGAGACTTTCAGACACATGCAGATACCAAGGAAAGTCGCTGAATGTACACTTTAGACAAGAGATAGCAAATATTTTTAAATGATCATATTACCTCTCATATATATGTAATTGGTATTTTTTTTTCATTTAGAAAGAGACATCACACAAACAATTACCTACCATTATTTCCACATCCAGAGAGCAAGAACATGTGAAGAAAAAGTTAATATCTGTGCATTACAACAGCTATACTGTATTAGTCTAGGAGTTCCATCACTTCAAAGTAGCCATCACTCTTAATACTATTTTGTGTG
Source organism: Erpetoichthys calabaricus (assembly GCF_900747795.2). Lineage (NCBI taxonomy): Eukaryota > Metazoa > Chordata > Cladistia > Polypteriformes > Polypteridae > Erpetoichthys > Erpetoichthys calabaricus. The sequence continues at coordinate 100,132,837 of NC_041399.2, forward strand.
TATTAACACAAAATAAAAGCCATATTTCTTTTTTTTTAGTTTTTAATGATTTATTGAATTTATTAAAAGTAAGTAACATTCCATACAAGCAAGTCAATTTTGACAAAACTCAGTTCAAATTAAATCAACTCCCACCCACCATTTTTAAAAATAAAAAAGGGAATAAAAATCCTTGCCCCCAATTTAAATGCTTATTCTAAAATGTTATTGATTAGATCTTACCAAGATTTAAAAAGGTTTTGCTAAGATCCTCTAAGTGAGAATTTGATGTATTCCAATTTCAAATAATATATAGCATCAGTTACCCACTGACTTAAAAGAGGTGAGTTAGGATTCTTCCAATTGAAAGAGATATGTCTACATGGTAATAGTGAAGTAAAGGCAATTACAGTTTGTTTGTCCTTCTCCACTTTAAGCCTATCTGGGAGTACACCAAACACAGCTGTTTGTGGATTAGGAGGGATTGTGACACCAAAGCTGTCTGAAATATATTTAAAGATTCTGGTTCAGAATGATGTCATTGGTGCATGGTCAAAACATGTGGCCCAATGAGGCTGGGACTTGATTGCAATGTTCGCAGGTTGGATCTTGCCCTGGAAACATTTTGGACAATTTAAAATGAGACGGATGTGCTCGATTAAAGATTGGAGCTAGAGTGAATTCTGTGCATGACTGCTTTCCACTCCTTTTCTGAAATGTTGAGTAAGAGATCCTTTTCCCACTGTACTCTAGGATCTTTGAAAGGGAGGGACTTTAGAATGTTCTTATATGTTACATAAATGCTGTCCGAGTCCTCAGGACTGATCAATATTTCTTCCAGAACAAAAGTAGGTGGGAGGTGAAGAAAATTGGGCAGATTTTGTTTAGAAAAGTTTCTAATTTGGGGTAGTGAAAGAATTGTATTGATGGAAAGTTAAATTTGGAGTGTAATTGTTCGTATGATGCAAAGACGTTATCTATGTACAGCTCTCTAAGTGATTTAATCCTGTATGTTTTCCAAACATTAAAAATTGCATATGTTTGAGAGGGTGGAAAAAGATGGTTATCATGCAGAGGTGGCACAGATAAAAGCTTCTCTATCTTGAAGTACTTCCAATATCGGTTCCATATTCTGAGTGAATGAAGCAAAATTGGGTTGTTAGTATATTGGCAATAACTTGTATTTGGGGTACAAAGCAAGGAATATAAAGAAGTACTACAGGATTTTATTTCTATTGCAGACCAAGCCTGTGAATGTTCATCTATTTTTGTGAATGTCCAGGTTTTTATAGCTTGTATATTTGCCACTCTGTAATAAAATTGAATGTTAGGTAGAGCCATGCCACCTTCTGCCTTAGGTCTTTGTAGGGTCACCCTTTGGATGCGTGGATGTTTTGAATTCCAAATAAATGAGGTCATGATTGAAACTAACTTCTTAAAAAATGATTTTTTGATGTATTTTGGAATGCTTTTGAAATAGAAAAAGAAACTTAGGAAAGATATTCATCTTGACAGTGTTAATTCTTCCAGCTAAAGTGAGAGGATGGGTAGATCATCTATGCAAGTCTTAACTATTCAGACAGCAAAATTTTGTTGATAAAGAGCTTTATGTTTACTTGTGATGTTTACCCCTATGTATTTGAACTGATCTGTGATGATAAAAATGAAGGTTTTCAATCTAATATTATGTACTAATGAGTTCACTCGATTTATTCAAGTTCATTTTGAGTCCAGAAATCTTTTGAAATTCTGCTAGTGCTTTTAGGACTGCAGGCACATTATTTTGTGGATCTGATATATATAGTACCATATCATCTACATATAGTGATACTTTCTGTTCAAGTCTGTCTCTGATAATCCCCTTTATCTCATAAGCATTTCTAAAGTGAACTGCCAGTGGTTCAATGGCGATTGAAAAAAGCAGTGGTGACGGGGGCATCCTTGTCTAGTACCATGTTCTAGTTTGAAGTAGTCTGTAATAACATTGTTAATACAAACTGAAGCTTCAGGACTGGTATAGAGTAGTTTGATCCATGCACATTTGCAAACAAATTTCTAAAGTGTAGTGAAAACGTAGTCCCATTCAACCAAATCAAATGCTTTTTCTGCATCCAATGATAACAGTATCTACATGGTGTTAGACTTTCTGGGAGAATATATTACATTAAACAGGTGTTAAAGATTAGAAGCTAAGTGTCTGCCTTTAATAAATCCGGTTTAGTCCTGTGATATTAATGAAGGAAGCACTTTCTCAGTCCTTCTAGCTAAAACTTTGGAGAGCGTCTTAACATCATTTTTCAGAAGTGAGATTGGTCTATTTAATGCACATTGTAATAAGTCCTTATTTTGCTTAGGAAAGATGGTAATTAAAGCTTGGTGAAAAGTTCGAGGGAGAATTTTATTGTCTCTAGCTTCTGTAAATGGTACTAATAAAAGGGGAGCTAACTTAATTGAGAATCTTTTATAAAATTCATCAGCGTAGTCACCAGGGTCTGCTGCTTTCCCACTCTGAAGTGAGTTTCTAGCATCTAGTAATTCTGAGAGGTTTATCCAGTTTCTCTGCACTGCGAGTATCAAGTTGTTGTATGTGTAATGCATCCAAAAACACATTAGGTTGTGTCTTGTCCTCTTTAAACAGAGAAGAATATAAGGACTTATAGTAGTCTCAAAATGTGTGCATTATATTTTTATGGTCAATGATGTCCGTTTGTGTTAGTAATTACTGGTATTGCATAGCAAAACTTGCTGCTTATGGATTTGTTGAGCCAAGACCTTATTATCCTTCTCTCCATGTTCATAATAATGATGTCATGATTTACATAAAAATGAGTTGTTCTGTTTCTTTTATTGTCAGGAGGTTGAGTTCTGAATGCAACGCCTGTCTTTTCCTATGAAGTGCCTCATTTGGACACCAGGCCTGTTCTTGATCTATTCTGGGTATTTCACTGAGTAGCTCTGATGCCTTCTTAGTTTCTGATCTGTTTTTGTGGGAAAGATATGAAACAATATGTCCTCTTAAGAAAGCCTTCAGAGTTTCCCAGCGTATTCCTGCAGAGACATCTGAGGACATATTTGTCTCTAAAAAAAATCAATTTCCTTGGATATAAACTCTGTACAGTTCTCGTCTGCTAATAAAAATGGGTTAAGACGCCACCTGCGAGATGAGTATATGGGGCATAATTATTTAAGCTCCATGATAAAAGGGGCGTGGTTGGAGAGTACAATAGTGTCGTACTTGCAAGACTTAATTGTGGGTAAGAAATTGTTATCTATAATAATACTTTGCATTTATATAGCGCTTTTCTCACTACTCAAAGCACTCAGCAATTGTAGGTTAAGGGCCTGGCTCAAGGGCCCAACAGAGCAGAGTCCCTATTGGCATTTAGGGGATTCAAATCGGCAAACCTTCCGATTGCCAGTGCAGACCCCTAGCCTCCAAACCACCACTCCGCCTGCTATAAAGAAATAACGAAATCTTGAGTAACAGTAATGCACTAGTGAGTAAAAGGAATATGCTCTTGGGTTTGGGTTTAGAAATATGCAGGGATCTCATAAGTTGTGATCAGATACAAACTGTGTAATTTTTTTTGGCAGTGTTAGATGTCATCGCCCCTGTGGCATGAGACCTATCCAGGTCTGGATTCAAAACACAATTAAAGTCACCAGCCATTATAATTTTATGTGTGTTCACATTATGAATGGATGCAAATATGTTTTATAATGAAGTCCCTATCATCCACATTAGCTATTTATTAAAATCACTTTACAGTTAAATAAATTACATATGATGATCACATATCACCCTTCAGAGTCAAATACTATTTCTGATATTACAAATGAAATTGTTCTATGTTTAAAAATTCTAACACCTCTCATTTTCTTTGTATAGCTGGAATGGAATATTTGGCCAGTCCAATCTCAGTGCAAACTAAACTGATCCTTGCTTAATAAGTGGGTATCCCGTAAAAATACTATATTCTCTTTAATTCTTGATTAATTGCCACACTCGCAGCTTAGAGAGGGGGTATGGTAGTGTAGCTGGTGTGGTTCCTGGGTGGTGCGTGATGCGGACAGTCCTCACTTAAGTGCACAGGTGTGGAGTCATCCGCATCCGTATTTGGTGCTGTGAGCTGCTAATTGGCACATCTGATCCACGTCCCCGTAATAAATAGAAGCGCAAGGAGGCTAGGAAGGGGAGAAAAGGAAAGAGAAAGAGAAAAAAAAGAGAGAGAACGGGAGGTTAAGGGAGAAGAAGAAGGTGGAAGGAAGTGGGGAGCTGGTGCGAGCAAGCGAGCGACAGCAGGCTCGCTTGAAGAAAAGGCAGGCAGCTAATAGGAGAGCCCTGGAGGAGTGTTTGGCCAACTCTCGAAATGTGCAGATTGAAGCAGTTGCTCCAGCTGAGTAATTGGGAGGAGCTGGAGTGACTGGTAGTGGAGATGACTGGCCGCTGAAAGAAGCGGAGTCATGGAGGCTTTGGGCATGTTGAGCCCCAGCATGATCGCCCTGGCCGCTGGGGAAGGAACCCAAGTCTCAGTCCAGCTGGAGACTGATGTAGCCGGGGATCGGAGGGCTACCGGACCAGTATTGAAGGAGCTGCATATGCTGGTAGGTTGACTTCTCTGTTGTGGGGCCCTGGAAGGGAGAAGCAGGGGAGTTGCTGGGTTAAAGAAGGATTCACTGGGCTTTGTGTTTTAAACGACTGCTTCCAGCTGTTATTTTAACCTCGTTTTTAAAAAGGATTTATTCATTGTGTTTTTAACCTCCACAATTCACTTGTTTTAATGGATTATTTATTTAATGACTTTGCAACACTGCACTATTTAATTTGGACACTTTGTTTTTGGTTTGTTGATTTTAAATAAAAACACTCTACACTTTTTGCACCATTCCCATGCTTCATTGTTGTGCCTCACTGTCCAGCTCATCGGTGACATTACCAACGGTGTCGGGTTCAACAGTTCCCAGAAGTCGGATGGGAGCATGGATCGAACCCGCATCATCACACTTTAGAGTTAAATAAATTACCTATGATGATCACATATCGCCCTTCCGAATCAAAAACTACATCTGATATTACAAATGAAATTGTTCTATGTTTAACAATTCTAACACCTCTCCTTTTATTTGTATAGCTGGAATGGAATATTTGGCCAGTCCAATCTCCATGCACTCTAAACTGATCCTTGCTTAATAAGTGGGTCTCCTGTAAAAATACTATTTTCTCTTTAATTCTTGATTGAGACCTTTAACATTCCAGCTCATTAAGTTAACTGTTTGGTCATGGAGACATTGCTTATGAACTTTTGTTGATATTTTGTAGTCTTAATTTAAGATAGTACATTATTACATAAGACTTGATTTCCAATTTTTCTAGGAATTATTGCCATGTAGCCTATTGTTACGTTGGCACTTACAATTATAAGGATTAAAAGGATAGGTTAAAAATAGCTTGCTCTCTTTCTCTCTCCCCTTCACACAGACACATATTGCCTCCCCACATGAAGCTAGACCAAACTTCATGAAATCCCAGTCCTCTGACATACCTGGAGACAGAGCATGTCCAAAACAAAACAAGCCCCACAGAAGTGGTGCATAAGGATTAAAATAGAGATATCTATTGACAATACAGTCCAAATACTATAAGCATAAAATATAATCTTAAACAGTCCTGAGAGAGTAAATCCAGGGAATGATGTTAAACAGTTGCCATGGATAAGAAGATAACATGTGATAATAATAATAATAATTCATTACATTCATATAGCGCTTTTCTCAGTACGCAAAGCGCTATCCACACAGGGAGGAACCGGGAAGCGAACCCACAATCTTCCACAGTCTCCTTAGTAAGCCGTGATACAATAAACCAAGGTTATGATGTTAAACAATCCCCTTTGGGGGAAGAAAAAAAACATATTTCTGATGCCCTTCTTTTATTTTTTAAAAATTCAGATTTTTGCTTTTTTTATTTCCAGAAATCTTTGCAGGTTGACCAAGGATCTGTGAAAAGAAACAGCTTTTTTAGCTATTGAATCACTGGCCTCCCAATGGAGCAAGAACAATGTGACTACTGACTACTCACAGATACTGGAGACATTATTTTTCCTTTCAAAAAGAAAACAAGAAAAAATAATGGTAATAAATTATCTTAACCCCCCTATTATCAGAGTAGTGGATGTTTTTATTTAAAATCTTAAATTGCCCTTACAAATTTTCCAGTCATTAAAGTGTAACAGCCTCAAAAAGAAAAAAAAAGTCTGTTCCCAGTCCACTGAACAATAATGAAATTTAAACAGTCATTTGTAAACCACTGTCCTCTCTGCCATTTCGATTGAGTCGCTGATGTGAAACATAGCCTTTACTGTAAGAAGGGCCAAACTTAAAAAATATGCCAAATATATTATCATTGGGTAAATTATTTTGGTAGGAAAACATGGTTTTGCTTTTGTGCTCCACCCCCATTACAACCTTGTTTCCTGATAGAACTTTTGAAAGGCCTTAAAGTGTAGATTTTAAGCTATATCAACAGTAATCAGTATCTAAAATGCCATGAACTTCTCCTCAGCCAGTATGGAGTGATGCATTTTTTGGCCCCTAACCATTGCAACCATCTTTCCCAATTAAATTTTTGAAACGGCTTGTAGGGTATGGAGTTGGGCCAAAGACAACCTTTATGCAAAATATCACAAAATCAGTTTAGCAGTCTTTTATGTAATCAACGAACAAGCAGATAAACACACAGACAAGATGTGATCTGAGAGTTAAAATGTATACCTTAGTGTGATAAATAGCATCAAACAAAACCAAAACATAAAAGAAAAATCGTATTGTGATATTATTTATATAGATTTAAGGGTCACCTGATTGAAAGACACAGGATTCCTGGTTCCTGATGAACATCCATGGTTGTCACTGACTTTCACAGGCTTCCTGCTAACCTTAAGAGGTCTGTATAGCACAACCAACATCAACTCCTCGAAGGAAGTGGAACAAACTCTAAGACAAAGGGGATTCTCAAATCCCTGAAAAGTGAGCTCCCTTCTATTCCCAGGAAACAAAGGCTACTGGTATCTTGAAAAATTTCAGGTGAAGGCAAAAATAAGGGAAACAAGGGATAATGATGTGTTTCTGACTTTCCCGCAAGGCATGCCATTTTGAATTTTATTCTGTATATTTTTATTATATTGAAACAAAAAGCAGGAACAAACTTTATTGAGTAAAGTTAAACATAGGAGTAATGGGGACTTTGCTGGCTCTTTTTTAAAGTATTTATTTGATAAGGATCTGAGATTACCTATTCAGATGGTGGTCTAAAGTTTTATATGAATCAGTGGAGCTGGGCTGGATGACTTAGCAAAAAGGCAGTTATACTAATCTCTTCTGCCTTTTTTAATACTGCTTTGTACAACACTTCAGGGAACAGAAGGTAAAATTCTTGTTTTGGATTGACACAACAACCTTGAAGCTGGTTAAAAAAAGGTATGGATAGTTCAAAGGCACCTGGTGAGAGAGTTTTTATTGTTATATTGTTTTATGAGACAATTTGTTTTACAGGAAAATTTCTTCACACACAGAGATTTACAGGCACTCTTAAGTTGTTTTTAGGGAATGAAAAAGGTTTATTGGATCTTTAATCTTTTTGTTACTTCTTCTAATACATCTTGATATTTCATATCTACCTGCTTCCTTTGGTAGCTCTGCATTTGCATAAGATGGTTTGCCTAGGATGTTTTTTACTCCTTGATTCAATTACAAAGGTGGCACAGTCAGAAAATCCAAAAAGAGACATTGCAGTATTGTGTTTGCCTCTTATCTTTGATTTAGTGTATTTCCATTCTTTTTCTTGACCTGCTTATCCAGGACAGGGTCACAGAGAAGCCAGAGCCTATCCATGCAATCATCAGTCACAAGACATGATATTCTGCCGCACATGTTGTTAGTTGATGTTATATGTTGGACTGTGTGCCCCCATTGTCTCATCATTCATTAACACAGCTGTTACAGTGATGTTCTGAATGTCCATGAAGCTTTCGTAAGGCAAGTAATTTGCATAGTGAACATTTAAATGCAATGCTCCCCTCAAGCATCACGTAGATACCCCCTTTATCTCTTGTTTTGGTCAGATCTCAAACATATCTTTAAAGTATATAAACTCCAGGGTCTGGTCAGCTGTGGAGCACAACAATCTGGATTTCTGTCTACCCACATTGCTCATCACAATCCGACCCTGGAAATCACTCACCTTGTAAGTGTGATAACTTTATGTCTTTGTTACAGCTTCGTTGCTTAACATGTAATGTCTGTTACTTTATGCACTGCTTTGTAAATCACTGTTTCTTATACATTGGCTTAACTGTTCACCTGGAACTACCTGTATGTTTCTTTTATATACTGTATATTTCAGTTTACAACAAGATACTTCCAGTAAAATCCTTCAAGATAACTCATCCTTGTCATTTTATGTAGATGTGCCAAGTTGTTTAAGATCTCTGCAACCATGCTGTACAATGGGAGAGTTCCCAATGATGGGACAGAGTATGCAGGACAGCAAGAGAAAGTGAAATATTGTGTTTGCCTAGTGTATTTCCATTCATTTTTTTAACCTGCTTATGCAGGTAGGGATACAAATAAACTAGAGTCTTATCCCAGCAATCACCAGCCACAAGGCAGGAGTAGTACCTGGACAGGGCACCTGTTCATCACAGGGTGAACACTCGCTAAGACCAAAATTAGCAACACCAATCCACCTAACCTGCATTTCTTTGGACTGTGGGATGAAACAAGAGAACCCAGGATGCCAACCCTGGTCTCCTTATTGCAAGGCATCAGCACTACTGATGTGCCATTATGCCACCCTAGTGCATTTCTTAATATAAAACTGCTCAAAAAAATTAAAGGAACACTTTTTTATCAGAGTATAGCATCAAGTCAGTGAAACTTCTGGCATGTTGATCTGGTCAGTTAAGTAGCAGTTTCAGTAATCAGCAGTAATCAATTTCAGCTGCTTTGGTGCACTAGAGGTGCAACAATGAGAAGATCCCCAAAACAGGAATGGTTTAACTGATGGACGCCAATGACATTTTTTCCTCCTCATCTTTTCTGACTGGTTTTTCACTATTTTGGCATTTGGCTACGGTCAGTGTCACTACTGGTAGCATGAGGCGATACCTGGACCCTACAGAGGTTGCACAGGTAGTCCAAGTTCTCCAGGATGGAACATCAATATGTGCCATTGCCTGAAGGTTTGCTGTGTCTCCCAGCACAGTCTCAAAGGCATGGAGGAGATTCCAGGAGACAGGCATTTACTCTACGAGAGCTGGACAGGGCCGTAGAAGGTCCTTAACCCATCAGCAGGACCGGTATCTGCTCCTTTGGGCAAGGAAGGACAGGATGAGCACTGCCAGAGCCCTACAAAATGATCTCCAGCAGGCCACTGGTGTGAATGTCTCTGACCAAACAATCTGAAACAGACTTCATCAGAATGGCCTGAGGGCCAGATGTCCTCTAGTGTGCCCTGTGCTCACTGCCTGGCACCATGGAGCTTGATTGGCATTTGCCATATAATACCAGAATTGGCAGGTCAACCACAGATGAGAACAGGTTCATGCTGAGTACATGTAACAGACGTGAAAGGGTCTGGAGAAGCCATGGAGAACATTATGCTGCCTGTAACATCATTCAGCATGACTGGTTTGGTGGTGGGTCAGTGATGGTCTAGGGAGGCATATCCATGGAGGGACGCACAGACCTCTACAGGCTAGACAACAGCACCTTGACTGCCATTAGGTATCGGGATGAAATCCTTGGACCCATTGTCAAACCCTATGCTGGTGCAGTAGGTCCTTGGTTCCTCCTGGTTCACGACAATGTGGCGAGAGTATGCAGGCAGGTCCTGGAGGATGAAGGAATTGATACCATTAACTGGCTCAAACACTTGCCTGACCTAAATCCAATAGAACACCTCTGGCACAGTATGTTTCGGTCCATCCGACGCCGCCAGGTTGCACCTCAGATTGTTCAGGAGTGCAGTGATTCCCTGGTCCAGATCTGGGAGGAGATCCCCATGACACCATCCATCGTCTCATTAGGAGCATGCCTGATGTGGTCAGGCATGCATATAGGCACGTGGGGGCCATACAAATTACTGACTATGATTTTGAATTACTGCAATGAAATTTCAACAAAATGGACTAGCCTGCCGCATCATTTTTTCACTTTTCATTTTCGGGGTGTCTTTGAATTCAGCCCACTGTAGGTTGATAATTTTCATTTCTATGAAGTGATGTGGCATTCTTTCATTCCTAACGCATTACCCAGTCCATATCAATATAGATATCCAGCATGATTTTTTCCCCATTGAAATCTGATGTGTTTCTTTAAATTTTTTGAGCAGTATACTTTAGTTCTAACCACACCCTTTCATGCCATCTGCAGTAATTTTAGCCAAAGGAAAAATCACCACAATCAAATTTGTTTTAGTCATTCAAACATTTATTTTATTCCAATTTTCTTTATTTTATCCTAGAATTGTCTTTTATTAAGTTATTTAATTTCCAATAATGCAATATCATTGGAGACTCTGGTTAGCCTGGAACAGTATGAGAGAGTGCATTTCTGTGCATGCATGTCTTCTATGAATGATATGTGTCCTCATTCTTACATTATTTCCATTGCAGCCTGGATAAGCTAATGGATGGATGAATGGATGAAGAGGTGCAACATGGGTTGTGAAGAAGCATATAATGTTTAAAAAAAAAACAGCCTTTTAAAATACTTATTAGAAACATGGGTGTTTTGTGGGTGTCCATGGTTCATGATAGATGTGCTGCGCGTAGCTGGAGAGCACAGGAGTACATGTGCCTGTCCTCCTGTACAATATGTGTGTCTTCTTGTGGCATTGATCTGTGGAACCACAAATGAGTTGTGCACAATGACACTCTGTGGTGCAGTCTGGTGTGTGGGTTTGGATTCATGCATGCAAACTTCTTGGAATTTGAATTGTGGCCCTTATATGTGACAATGATGTGTGAAGCATGGTGCACTTCTAGTTTGTGCAGCCACACTTCTTTTAAAGCTGTAATACATTAAAGATGCACATACTGCCAATATGTTATACTAAGTCCACCTTACTGCAATGCACTTACATACTAATAATGCTTAGGCTGGTAGTTATGGAGTATTTACCATGTAGGTATAATGCAAAGTGTTGCCTGTGATCCTTCCTTTTAAATGGTCAATTTCAGTATTTTATTTCAAAAGTAAATATGCTTATATGTAAAGCTAATCTATGAATGTGGTAAATATGGAGCTTAAAACAATCAAATGTCCTGTCACATTAACAAAGAACTTAATGCAATATAAGTATTCTACAAAAGAACAGATAATAAAACAAGTGTAAATATAATAACACAATTTTATGTATTTAAAATACAGTAAATAGCTTCAAATTGTCAATCGTGAAATAAAAGTTTTGTTTTATTTTAGTGCACAACAGATGATAGGGTTTGACGTAGCATTGAGAAAGATTAACATGGAGGGTACTGCAATTCTTGTTGTTTCTGTTAACTTTTAGAAACATGTCTATTTCCTCCCACAACTCTGCCCAGGTTTAAAGGGTTAAGAAGATGGTGGAACGGATGGCTATTTATTTCCAAGTGAAAAAGCAACCCTTTATCCCTCTTACCCATTCCAAATGGCTCACTCATTCAGGTTTTGCACCAGAGCTTACATTAATACATTAAAGGATAAGAGGTTTGTGGCCTTATTGAGCGATTTCTCAATACAATGTTAAAAATGAAAAATTTATTCAGCACCAACTAGTAACAAAATGGTTATTGGATTTTCATTCATTTTTACTGACGCTTCTCCAAACCCTCATTCTTCAACCTTAATTTGCTCCAGATTCCCTGGTATCTGAAGGTGAAGTTTGAAATAAAATGATACAAACTACTTGTCACTTTTTTCCACACACTGTAGGCGCCCGACTTTAAAGACTCCATTACAGAATGTGTACTACACAGGCATGTAAGTTCACATGATTGTTTGTTGTCTAATTAGGCAGTATGAAGGGCCCTGAAGCCAAAAGGGTTTCTTCAGCTGAACAGTGTTCACCTGGTGTCAGGTAAAAACATTTACAAATTGCCTGAAGACTAGCATCAAGTGTTTCATGTGGTATACTGTTAAAAGTAACCATACTTTTTAATTTAAAACATCCTTTGTAGATATGGAAAAGCTTATACAAAATTACTTTTATGAATTTCCTTTCAAACCAGAAAATTGCTAAAACATGCCAAAACGATTTACAAGATATTTTATTCTTTTTCATATTTTTGGTTGATGGTGCCAACCCATTTGCCTTGTATGGATTAATAATCTACGTGACTGTGTCTTTTTCAGATCAAGTCAGATTGAGAGAACTGCTCCTAGAATTTCTTCCAAAAAAAAGAAAAAAATTATATGCATTTTTTTTTTCAATTCAATAAAATTTATTTTTATGTAATGTTCCCTTTGGGATAGCTGTAACTAATATCAGGTTTATGAAAGGTGGAAGATAGGGAATAATCCTTAGATACAAGAGTTATCTTTTTAATCAGCAGGAAACTGATGAATAAGCAGCCTTAGACCAAAAGCAGCCAGGGTGTGATGCTAGTGTGTGGGGGGGAATACCTTATACAAATATCACTAAAACCCTGTCCTGGTGACATGGTGAGTACTGGTAACTGCTTCATAAGCTTGGTCCCTGCTACTTTGCAAGTTGGCTTTTGAACCAAAGGATTTACCACTGATAAGAATAGTTATTATTATTAGGGGCATCTGGCTAGAACACTGGCTCATATTTAACTGCATGAAATCAACAAGAAATGGAAATTAACTGGTCAATACATTCTCCAAGGACAACAGACAACATCAATACCTCAACAATGTGAAAGATGGCAATGAGAAGCTAATGTGTATCCTGGAAATGTCGAACAGCATGAAATGGACAACTTGGATAGTATTATGGAGTATTGGACATCTCATGGAAAAATCAAGGGAGTTGGTGGAGGTGATACTATGGAGAAATATTCAGATAGCACGCATTTTCTGGTTACCAAAAATATCAATGTAAACATTCATGGAACCTGCTAATACCAGGATGCCCCAAGAATGGATTCGTGTGGCCCCATTCTATGAATTGTCCAACCACTGATTTGGAGAGAAAAAATGTCCTCTCTAGAACCTTGGGGAGGAAAATAGGAAACCCAAGCTTCACACAACGATTCATGCAAAAAGTTGGGAATTTCAACTGTAATAACCCCCAAAAACTTAAAAGAAGGGACGATGGGCCTGGGCTGTGTTACAACAGCATCTGGCTGATACGTAAAACATCAGGCTTGGTATTATTGTCATCCAGATGGCACATAATAACAAAATTTAATCTGCTGAAAAACAATGACTATTTGAATGTTTAGCAGACTTTAGATAAATGTGGCTCTTGTAATCAGAGGATATAGTAAACTCATGGGTTACCCCGTCCAGCCAAATCTGACACTCTTCCAAAATGAGTTTGCCAAAAATTCACAATCACCTACCTCTGCTCCAGAGAAGTCAGCATTTTGGAAAAACAAGCACAGGGATGGAATTTTCCAGAAGGTGGGATATGCTGCAAGACACTGGATGTGTCTACTTTCACCTGAAAAGCAGAAAGCAGTCCAGGTTTCACCAAAATCGGGGCAGACGTAAACTGCTTTTTCAAAGTATCAGAGGCTTATTGGGTGTCAGGGGTCCATACAAATTTCTTAACTTCGCCCTTTGTCAGTAAAGTTATGATGTGACTAGAGAGTTAAAATTCACGGAAAAACCTTTGTTAAAAAATTTGCAAAACCAATAAAACACCAAACCCGCTAAATATTGTCAAGAGGTTTCCACTTAAGCAGAAACCTTTTCAGGATCCATTTGAATATCAGTTTGACTAATATAGTAACACAGGAACGAAACTGAAGATTGATGAATCTCACATTTGTTAAGTTTGACAAATTGCATTATTGGCCCGTAGCCAAGAAAGCACTTCCTCAAACTTGTGAAGCCCCTAGGGGATTATTAGAGGTTTGAATAAAACTGTTCACCAAATTATCAGAAATTAATTCATCCATGGCCTGTGACTCCAGAGACAGAGGATAAATTTGTCACTTAGGTAACCTCAGGGAATAGATGAATAGCAAAATTATGAAACCTCTGTGGGGGATTGAAATGTGACTTTTGTTTTACAAAAGACATCCCGAAATTCTTGACAGGCAGGAGGGGATGGTAGCAATATGATTCAACAAAAATGTTGGCTGACTTGGGGCAAGGATGCAATTAGAAAAACATTTTAGGTCCCAACACACTAATCTCTACAAATCAATAACATGAGAATGTTTTGCTAGCCATGGGAACCCAAAATCACAGATGGTTTGAAAAAAAAAAGCAAAATAATAATAATAAGGAGATTTGTTCGTAATGGAAGAGTCTCACCTGAAGGGGAATAGTGGATTTAATAGTTTTAATAAGCCCATTCACTATAGGTTTCCCATCAAACCTAGTGATGCAAAAAGGGATTCTTAATGCATGCATTGCTAACACATATAATTTAGTAAAATCTTCACTAATAAAATTTTTAGATGCCACAGAATTCTCAAACACTATAATATGTTTCTCTTTGATAATATTGGGGGAAAATAAATTATTTTTACATAAGGTTCTACTATAAAAGTCCATTCCACCAACACCAAAATGAGAATGACTTGGATGTTTCCCTGCAGCTTCAGACAATTTTCTAATATGTGCCTTGGTTCACCACAATAGAAACATAATCCACAAAATTTCTTGGGGTCCCCTGCAAAACACTCCTGATGTGGCATATGTGGTTCAAAGAAATTAGAGTCAGCAGTGAGTCCCTTGATCTACTCTTTTAGAGAAGAAATTATATTTAGAACATGTTGCAGGGTAGCAGCTAGCCCTTTAACTCGCTCTTCACGTGCAGTCTACTCCTCACCCAATTGAGTAATTTCATTAACAACATTTATCACCTTAGGATCACTTATGATCCCTCGGTATGTTATGAGACTGTGTCTCCAGTGATTATTGTGAGAAGACAAAAAGAGTGAGCAATGTTACCAGAATTTGAACCAGAAATTACAGTCAATGCCTGGCTAAACTAAGCAAAACTGGGCAATCAAAAAGATAGTGTAGGCCAGGGGTGTCAAACTCATTTTGGTTCAGGGGCCACATACAGCCTAATTAGATGTCAAGTGGGCCGGAGCAGTATTCATAACATAATTACCTATAAATAATAGTAAGTCCATGTTTTTTCCTTTTGTTTTCGTGCAAAGAAGTACAAGTACATTAGAAAATCTTCATATTTAATGAAATGTTTTACAAAACATATCAACATATCAAAACATATAAACAACCTCAGATTTCTTAAAACAAGTGTTTGCACAAATACAAACAAAACTTTAAGTCAGAGGTATTTGGAACTGAAAAATATAGTACTGCACCTTAAAATTTATGGCATTACATGAACAATAGGATTCCACCAAACCAAACTCTTTTGTAGTGAAGCTGTTAACTTACATTAAATTTAACATTTTTTAACTATTTCTACAGCAAGAATTCATTTTCACAGAACTGAATTCTTTAAGTGCAATCGGTGTCTGAAGCAATATTTTAAAGGAGTTAGTCACATCTAGACTACTTTGTTTTTGCTCCTGAAACTTGGCATCTTTTGGTCTGCACAAGTGCATCAATATCAGGTGTCATGTCCTGACTAGTAGCCAATCTCAGAATGTCATCTAAGTGCTTGTTTGTGAGCCTTGAGCGCAATTTTGTTTTATTGATGTTCATTACTGAGAAAACTTGTTCACAAAGGTAGGTTGTCCCAAAAATGCACAAAATTTTTGCAGCCAGGGCTGTTAATTTGGGGTACCCTGGCAAGAGATATTGATAAAATGTGTCCAAGCCCACTGAGGCAAACTTGTCCTTCAAATCTGCATCACATTGCAAATCAATTATCTCTAGTTGGATGTCGACAGGGACATCAGAAGCTTTGACTGTGAAGGGTGAGCGAAAAACTGCAAATTCTTTCTCGAGTTCACCAAAGATCTGAAACCGTTTCTCAAACTCACACAGCAATCCTGCAATCTTGTCTTTATACTGTTTCATGTCAGCATTAATGCCTGCTGCACATACCTCTCTTAGGCAAGGGAAATGTGCAGGGTCACCACTTGACAGCTGTGTCTCCCACAAAGTCAGCTTCAACTTGAATGCACATATGCTGTCATAAAACTGTGACAACTTTTTTGCGGCCTTGCAACATTTTGTTCAGAATATTCAAGTGCTCTGTAATATCCACCAGAAATGCAAGGTCCTGAAGCCATTCCTGACATTGTAATTCCATCACTGGATTTCCTTTTTTCTCCATGAATTGTCCGATTTCCTCGCGTAGATCAAAGAAACGCCTCAGCACAGCACCTCTGCTTAACCACCTTACTTCAGTGTAGTATGGCAGGGTATTAGTAACGTGATTGTCACTGAGAAGGCAGTCAAACTGACGATGATTCAGGCCTCTGGCTCGGATGAAATTAACAGTTCGGACAACCACCTCCATGACGTGATCCATTTTTAACGACTTGCAACACAATGCCTCCTGGTGCAAAATACAGTGAAATGTCCAGAAACCATCTCCTCCATTAGCGGCTTGTACTTTCTCTCTGAATTTTGTCACAACACCTGCTTTTCTTCCGATCATTGATGGCGCGCCATCTGTAGCCAGGCTGACGGCGCGGGACCAGTCCACCCCGACTCTGTCCAGCGCGCCAACCACAGAGCCGAAAATGTCCTCAGCTGTTGTGGTGTCACTCATAGGCACCAACTCAAGGAACTCCTCAGTGACGGTCAATGTGTCATCAACTCCACGAATAAATATGGCCAGTTGAGCAACGTCTGTAATGTCAGTGCTATCATCAATTAAACAGAAAATGCAAGAAGTGACTTGACCTTGTGTTTCAACTGCCTGTCTAAATCAGCCGATAGTTCCGATATCCTCTCTGCCATAGTGTTTCTCGTCAGACTAATGTTGGCAAATGCTTGTCGCTTCTCAGGACACACGAGTTCTGCAGCCTTCATCATGCATCTTTTAACGAACTCACCGTGGGAATACGGCTTTGATGCTAATGCTATTGCGTTAGCAATTACGTAGGTGGCTTTTACTGCTGCTTCACTGACCTCTCGGCTCCGAGTGAAAATTGACTGCTGTTTTCTCAGACCCACCAGCAATTCATTTATCTTCTCTCTCCTCAGTCGTCCTTGCAAGATGTCGTATTTTCCACCATGATGAGTCTCATAGTGGCGCCGAATATTATATTCCTTGAGCACCGACACTTGTTGATTACACACCAAGCACACAGGTTTCCCATTTATCTCTGTGAATAAATAGGAAGTGGTCCATTTCTCTTGGAAAACCCTACACTCGGTATCCACTTGTCTCCTTTTTGACAAAGACATTTTGGCTAATGAGGGTGTCAAGGTGAGTAGAAAATAAGGTAGCCTACAGAGTGGCAGAGTTGTTGCTTCTTTTACTCTAATTAAAACAGTGCACCCCTCCCCTTTGACTAACACAGTGCGCCCCTCTCATCTGACTAACACCCTAGCGGATGATTTAGGAATTGCATTTTATTACGAATTTCGAGTTTGTGTCTTTTATTAATTTTTTTACTTTCAAAATTCATCCAGTGGGCCGGATTGAACCCCCTAGTGGGCCGGTTTTGGCCCGCGGGCCGTACGTTTGACACCCCTGGTGTAGGCAAACAAACTACAGGGACAAACTAAGAAACAAAGTCAATGACAAAAAAGCATTCAATAACCAGGAAACAGGCCTAGCACATAGCCTACTTAGAAGTAAACTATGCATATCTAAGAGATTTAATTGTTCATTTTTTTATCCAACAAAGAGATGTTTATAATTGGAATCACCACCATATTTATACCACAAGTCCGATGAGATCAAAAATGCGATAATCGTGGTCATGTGACATGCAACGTCTGATCATGAGATGTGTTACTCATGGCCACATTATCCGCTGATTTCATAAATAAATAAATAAATACATACATACATACATAAATACATACATACATACATACTGTACATACTTCCAAATATAAAAATAAATTTCAAGATGGTTGAAAACCTTAAAGGACATCTCCAGAAATACATAATGCCACCAAAAGTACATAGTTAAAACAGGTACAATCATATATTGGCACAGTGTGTCTTTTTATTGTTTTGCTGATGAAATACATGCCACCAACTGCACGGATGACATTCAGCTCTGGATGAATAAAAATCATCCGCAATAAAACAGTGGTAAATCAGAAGCCATTGTGTCAGGTACCCTATGCCATAAAAGAAAATCAGATATTATTCATATAACAGTTAATCACCAGCTGATTCCTTTTTCCTATTTTTAACCACCAACTTTGGAGTCAAGTCTGACACCACTCTTTCTCTTTCCAAAGTCATATTGTTTATGTTTGTAAAGTGTATTTTTGCCATTTCAGAAATATCCATACATACAGTAGCTATCTATGCAAGATGTAGAGAAGCTGAGCAATGCCTGTATTTTATCTGGTATGGATTACTGACACTCTGTTCTGGTCCCAAAGTATCCCCCAGAAGATAAAGCATGTCCTAAATAGTGTTGAACATGTACTTACAAATACAAAGAAACATTCCCACATTACTCTGGCTCTGACTTATTTATTTTGAAGTAGATCCATTATAGGATTCTGCTTCTGGTATATACAGTAAGTGTGTCACTGCCACCACATCAACATAGTTTCAGGACTTACTCAACCCATCCATTTTACTGGTTCACTTCAGTCACATTCAGTAATTGTTTAGTTGTTCCAAATTCTTTTGTTGCTCCAAAAATCTACAAGGGGTGTTAGAGGCTGCTGTTCCCTTGGAGAAATGATCATGGTTTGTCTGGTTGACTTTATCACAGCAGTTTTTAAGCAAATCCAGAAGACCAATTTATTCAATGTTCTTAGTGAGTTATAATTGTTATCTGTTCTCTTTATTTATTTTAACATATTTCTTCTATTTCAGTGTTTTATCTTGTGTTTGTTTTTATGTCTTGCACTTATTACTTCTTATGTTAATTTCAATTATGTAGAGCACCTACAGAGGACATTGTTTATATTTTGTTTTATGTAAATTAAATTTATTACTTCTTAGTTTAGAGAAGGTATTTGATAGTACACCAAGAGAAGTATTATATTGGAGTTTAAGAAAGAAAAGAGTGAAGAGGAAATCTCTGAGAGATTGCAAAAAATTGATGGCAGAGTGTGCTTGAGGTAAGATAATTATGAATAAATGTATATTAGATTGCAATAAAAAATACACTAAATAAGCAAGTCAAAGTTTTTAAATACCTGGGATCCATTGCAACAGCAAGTAGAGGATGCGAAATCAAGAATCAAAGCTACAGTTGAAGAATACTGTTTGCTGTACTGTGTGACAAGAAGATGTCATATTTAAAGTCCAAGGTATATAAACTAATGATTCAATCCATGATTCTGCATGGATCTGAAACATGGAGTGTAGTATCTGGAGAAAGTGAAACAAGAATGCTTTAAGTCTGGGAGAGGGAGAAAAAAAATTAAAACATTAGAAACAATGTAAAAGTAGCAAGCATACCTGATAAAGCTAGACTGAGGTGGTTCGGACATGTCAGGAGAATGAATGAAAAATGCACACCAAAGAAAATATTGAATACTGAAGTTATTGGAATAAGATCAGAAGGATGACAAAGAAAGAGATGGTGGGACCATATTTAAAATGATTTGAAATTAACAGGACTGTGACTGGAGATTGAAGTAGACAGATTCTTCTTCACTAGTGATTCCTATGTAGCTCATCATGAAAAGGAGGGAGGAACACCGGAAGAAATAGTGCTATTAAGCAAGTACAGATTCAAACGTTTACACATATTTACACCTACTGTGTAATCCATAACATTAAATTATTAATTTACACATCTACATATTTACATAAACAGACAATTTATGTTAAATACACAGTAAAAAGAGAAGTAATAGCAACTATTAACATAAGCAAATATGAAATAAATATCTATTACCTTTTTTATTTAAGATATGACTAGTTGACTATGAGAGAAGTGAAAAGAAAAACTAACAGAAAAAAACTCCATTTAACAAAATTCCTGGAGAAAATAAACTCCTGGAAGATTCACAGTTAGTTTAAATAGACAAAGTGATAGCTAAGCTGACATAGGATGAGTGGTTGGCCCCACACTCAGCCACCACAATTTATTCTACAAAGTAATAAGAGCAATCTGGGGAATTATTGGACCCTAAAGCATCCAGTATCACTAGTGTTCCTTTCTATGTGCAAACACTATGGATTGGTAAGGTAGCAGTAGCAGTAAGTGTCACAACAGGATACTGTGAACAGAAGCAGAATAGAGTAATCGAATAGATGTCAGTAACAGTTCTTAATGATTGTCAATGTTTCCATTTTGATAAAATGCCAAATAACAGCCTAATTAATAGCTCAAATCAGAGTGAGCAAGACCTAAATAGTGTATATTTAGCCTAGATTTAAATGTTGAGGTCAATGGGCCATCTTTTATACAACAAGCAGATCATTCCATTGCTCTAAAGCACTTTAGACAAAGACTTAACTTCCTCTAGTGGTTTTATTTATCCCTGGAACCATAAGAGGAGAAACATCTTTAGGTCACAATGTAGATTATGGTACATCCACATTAACATGTTCTGTTAAATAATTGGGGCTAAAGCGATTTAAATTATTAATCTCTACAGTATGGTTTTGTGAACAACCCAAAGACAGAGTAAAATGTTAAAAATTATAGTGATCTTATCTTATCTGTTTTAGTAATAATCCTTGCAGCAACATTTTGAATTAACTGGAAGTAAAAAAAATGAGCAGCATTATCAAATCTACTTAAAATGATGCATGAACAAAATTCTGCATACTTACGACACATTGTAGTTTTCCTATATTTTAACAGCCATTTTCAGTATGCCCTCAATTCCTATTTTGATAGTCCAGATCTATTCAACAGATGCTCTACCCAACTAAGCTAACTCACTGCATCTTTATTAGGTTTGGAGTTAGAATTCTTTCCCAAAGGCTGCTATTACTGACTTAAATGTCTTATGTGACTGAGTCAGAATAACAACAACAACAACAACATTATTTATATAGCACATTTTCATACAAAAAGTAGCTCAAAGTGCTTTACATAATGAAGAGAAGAAAAATAAAAGACAAAATAAGAAATTAAAATAAGACAACATTAATTAACATAGAAAGGAGTAAGGTCCGATGGCCAGGGTGGACAGAAAAAACAAAAAAAAAACTCCAGAAGGCTGGAGAAAAAAATAAAATCTGTAGGGGTTCCAGGCCACGAGACCGCCCAGTCCCCTTTGGGCATTCTACCTAACATAAATGAAATAGTCCTCTTTGTAGTTCGGGTTTTTCACGGAGTCACTTGATGCTGATGGTCATACAGACTTCTGGCTTTTAATCCATCCATCATTGTTGGAACATCATGGTGCTTTGGGTAGATGGTGGTGGTGCACGCCACCACCAACAGGACACCGGAAAAGGAAACAGAAGAGAGAGTAGGGGTTAGTACAGATTTTGAATGAATAGTTATTATAATGAATTAGATATACAGAGTATCAGGATTAAATTACAGTGAAGTTATGAGAAGGCCATGTTAAAATAATGTGTTTTCAGTAGTTTTTTAAAGTGCTCCACTGTATTAGCCTGGCGAATTCCTACTGGCAGGCTATTCCAGATTTTAGGTGCATAACAGCAGAAGGCCGCCTCACCACTTCTTTTAAGTTTTGCTCTTGGAATTCTAAGGAGACACTCAGTTGAGGATCTGAGGTTACGATTTGGAATATAAGGTGTCAGACATTCCGATATATAAGCCAGGGCGAGATTATTTAAAGCTTTATAAACCATAAGCAGAATTTTAAAGTCAATTCTGAATGACACAGGTAACCAGTGTAGTGACATCAAAACTGGAGAAATGTGTTCGGATTTTCTTTTCCTGGTAAGGATTGTAGCAGCTGCATTCTGCACTAGTTGCAAACGATTGATGTCTTTTTTGGGTAGTCCTGAGAGGAGTGCGTTACAGTAATCTAGCCGACTGAAAACAAACGCATGAACTAATTTCTCTGCATAAGAGGTCTAACTTTTGCTATGTTTCTTAGGTGAAAAAATGCTGTCCTAGTGATCTGATTAATATGCGATTTAAAATTCAGATTACAATCAACGGTTACCCCTAAGCTTTTTACCTCCGATTTGACTTTTAATCCTAATGCATCCAGTTTATTTCTAATAGCCTCATTGTATCCATTATTGCCAATCATTAAGATTTCGTTTTTTTCTTTATTTAATTTGAGAAAGTTACTATTCATCCATTCTGAGATACAAGTTAGACATTGTGTTAGCGAATCAAGAGATTTGGGGTCATCAGGTGCTATTGATAAATACAGCTGTGTGTCATCAGCATAGCTGTGGTAGCTCACGTTGTGCCCTGAGATAATCTGACCTAATGGAAGCATGTAGATTGAGAAGAGCAGTGGACCCAGGATAGAGCCTTGTGGAACACCATATAGAATATCATGTGTCTTTGAGTTATAATTACCACAACTAACAAAGAATTTTCTCCCTGCCAGGTAGGATTCAAACCAATTTAAGACACTGCCAGAGAGGCCCACCCATTGACTAAGGCAATTCTTAAGAATATTATGATCAATGGTGTCAAATGCGGCACTCAGATCTAAGAGAATGAGAACAGATAAATGGCCTCTGTCTGCATTTACCCGCAAGTCATTTACTACTTTAACGAGTGCAGTCTCTGTGCTGTGATTTGTTCTAAAACCTGACTGAAATTTATCAAGAATAGCATGTTTATTGAGGTGCTCATTTAACTGTATAATGACTGCCTTCTCTAGAATTTTACTTAAGAAAGGCAGGTTAGAGATGGGTCTATAATTTTCAAGAGCAGAGGGATCGAGATTATTTTTCTTAAGTAGGGGTTTAACACATTTACACATTTACAAGGCCAATAAATGTCAGAATTGTAAAATAAAACAAAAATTGAATGCTGGCTATATATTTTCAACCTGTTACCACTTCAGTTAACACCAGATTGAGTTAGCCTGTTAAGTTTTAAAAAAGATGTGAACTTCTAGCATCTATTCCAAAATGATGTTCAAAAAGAGTTATTATGATGGAACACAAAGAAATGAAAAGTTCTGTGTGCACATGAGTATGGGAAAAACACAGTAGGACTGTGAATTTCCCGAAACAGATAAGATTGACTAATGGTTCCCACTGTCTGCCAGCCAGAGTACTTACATGCACTGGCTACCCACAATCCTGTATGTTATTGGCAGTTTGAAATTAAATTGATGGAGTTTCCTGATAGTGGCCACTGCTCAGCTGTTTCGACCATCATTTGAAATGAAGGTGGGTTATTTGCCAGAGTTCAGGGATGGGGTAGGGATACTTTTTCTCCTGATGATGCAGCTCTGAATCTTAAGTGAGTCAAAGAATCAACATAATTTTAGAATTATAGAAATTAATCATATGTTTTCACTGTAATGCTTTTCATTGTTTTTTAAGTTATTCTTTTATTCAGTATGTTAAGCACATTAAACTGCAAACTGTGCATTAAAATTGACTGCATAAATGAACTAATCATTATAATCATTATACAATTCAAAGACTTCGATATTGAGGACAAAAATAAGCTAAATAAAATGTGTGGACATACAGTACATAAACATTTAACAAAAACAGATGGACACATTTTGCGAAAAGGAAAACTAGTAACAAGAGGACATGAAGTGATGGAGACACACAAAAATGGCATGCAAGCACAGTTTTGTTAAGAACGATGAAAGCAGGTGACTGGCAAGCACAAAGCAAGAAAAGAATCGTGAAAACAGGCAAGAAAATAAAAGTCCTTATCTTGATTTTACCAGTATGATAAGGGACACTGTATGGGCTGCTTGGCCTTTTCTTTCCAAATGTTTTTCTCCTGTTCTCGGATGGAGATTTTTTGGTTAAACCTAAGCCTTGGGCTTCTGTCAGGTTGGCGACTTTGATGTTGAGGAGGGACTTATTCGCATTCGAAAAATACATTCCTTCCTATTTTTTAACTTTCCTTGGTTAAGCTTAAGTAATTCCAGGACTGGTTGTTAAATGGAGAGACTTTACAGATGATAAAGTAAATATTAATTATATTTATTATTTACAATTGTGCATCATTTAATACCATAAAAACCTCCTTCATAATATTCTGACATTAAAGGATTCTACATCAGGATGATACCAAAGAGAGAAGATAAACATAATACTAATATCAAAACAAAACACAAAATATGCTGAATAGTGCAGCAATTATATTCACAATTGCATAGACCAGAAATTAAAAATTCAGCCACATAGTTCAATGTACTTAATTTACAGATAGTTCCAAGTCCTTTGTTTTAATTTCCAGGAAAAAAATAAAGTGAATAAGAAGCTACATTTAGCATTAAACACTGCCACAACAGTATATATACTCCCACAATATAGACTTAACCACCCCCCACCACCACCAAGCCACAATACCTGAAAATAATTTATTTGTTTGTTCATCATTCCCTCCTCTTCCCCAGTTTATTATACGTGTCTTTGTTGTCAGTCATTTCAGTTTTACTGCTTCATAGGCTGGTGCTGTCTGGAATATTAATTATATCTTCATACCACCTCTGTGATGCATCAACACCATTGTTTATAGGCTATATCTCAGATTGCATACTATAAATATTAAATAAATAAATAAAAGTCAAATGGAGGGTGGTGTATCACTTGCCACCCAATACAAGCCTGGATGAATACAGCTAATTTTACTACATAATCATGTGGCCACCCATTATGAACATGTACACTTACCTATAATTTAAGAAACATTGGTCCAGATCATTGTGAATATAATTGTTGTACTCTTTAGCATTTTATTTGTATTTTGCTTTATTGTTAGTATCATGCTCATCGTTCCTCTTTGGTGTAATCTTTGTAATATTTAGCTGTAGATGTTTTTTGAAAAGAAGTAGTGATTATTGTGGTTGCAAAGATTCTCCATCAATCAGAAATACCAAATGACCTTAACCCAAGGAATAATGTATTAACTGCAGCTAGTAAAAGAAAAAAGAGCAATTGCTGTTAGGAATAATTGACCTTTTGTTTTGTTTTTAGACGTTGAGTATCTTAAAGTATTTTGTTTTGACAAGATCTTGACTGACCTAGTGCCTTTATTACTAGCTGTTCAAAAGAATTCCCCAAACCAAAAATATCTAAGCAGGAACACAGAGAGAGATAACTTACTTAGTGTACAAATCCATAAATCGTCTCTAAAAATCATGATGACAGGATGCCAATGTAAACAGGTAAAAACAGGTTTCTCAGTTTTTTATTGTAGTCAGTACTAAGTGGACAAAATTTTATTGAACCTGTTTGGTCTTTTTTATTTGGCAATGCCTGAGTCTTCTGCTCAAGTTCTTTAGTATTTGCATGTGTTCCAAATCTGTATATAAAAGACTGCTTTTCTTTGTTTCTGGTACTGAACTCCTATTTTAATGGTTTGTTTACTAATTTTTTGTACTTCCCGTGTTGATTGAAATTATCCCCTTGTTTTTGCTATTCCACAAGTTTCTGGGCTAATGTTTTATTTTGAAAAATTTACTGTGAACCATTGCAATGCTTGCAAATTAAGTTTATTATGACTATATTGCTTTAAAATAGGGGTGTATTTCCAAAGGGTCAGGAAAAAAATATAGCTTTCAAAAACATTTTAGTGTTGAAATATTATTCCCAAACAAGCAAGTTAGATGTGAAATTGACATCTGTATATTAGAAGATGTGGCAATAAGAATGTACATGTATTTTTTTTAATTACCATTAGTTTACAAGGTCTAGACAGCTAAAACAAAAGCAGACCGGAATGTTTTGTATCTTATAAAATATTAGGAGGTATAACCTTTGCAATGGCCTTAAACTTCAAAACTGGTATTTTGTTTGCCATGTCAATGCTTATTTTAAGAAATTGTTACACAAAATAAATATCAGGTTCTTTACTTAAGGTTTTTCTTTAGAATCATTTATTTCCAATTCTAATTTAATGAAAGAAAAATTATTTCAGTTTTGGTTGTGTATTTAATAAATGTATCGTTCATTCTGATGTCTTTTAATTGGATTTAGAGCACTTACAGTATATCTCCTGCTACCAAATTTAGATGAGCATCATCTGCATGTCCATTCAAATTGTCCCTATGTTCACAGCTTGCCTAGTACTTTTCTGTTCATTTCCAAACATTCAAGTCAAGTGAAACTTAAGAGCACAAGTGAACAGAGATTGAGTTTGAAAGACTTGTTTATTTATAGAGCTTACAGGTATAACAGAAATCTTTTTTGAAATCATCTTTGGACATCACTTTTTTTAATGTTTAAAATGGCTTGATATGTTTTTAGCATTTTTATCTAGCGTTTATGTTCTTTTTTGCTACTCTTTCTGCATTATTCATTTTCATTATCAGAATGTGCTATTACAGATGGAAATGCCATGGGAATTACAAGAGAAATATTTCTTGTTTATCAAGACTATTTAAGTAGAGGTTCAGATATTCCCAAAATGTTCTTTTCCACCACACAACTAACTCATCCATGAAGATTTGGAAACTAATTCTGTCTGCAGTTATTGTATATTTATAACATACTGTAATAATGCAAATTTTTGCCACTTTTAAATGGAATAAATAAAAAGAAAATAGCTTTGACTATTTGTACCCCTGTGATATTTCTTGTCCATTTCAAAGTCATCCTATGTCACTATATAAAACTTGTGCTTGCAGCAATGATTTCAGTCAATATAATGCATATAAAGTAATCATTTCTGTATGCTAAACTGTGCTAATAATATCATTTTTAATGTGCACAATTTATTAAAACACATAGGGGAGTTTACACTTTCCTTGCTCTTGAGCAGGCTGTGGTTTTAATTTTCTTCTTTAAATTTCATAGGTTTGATTTGGACAAAATCTATTAAACCAGTATGCTCAAACAACAACAAAATTCATTTGCATAGCATATTTTCATACATGAAGGTAGCTCAAAGTTCTTTACAATTATAATGGTTAACCAGAGTTACAAAAAACTGTTCTTTAGTAAACACAAACAAACAGTTAAGTTGTATAAAAGAGTAGACAATCAAAATAATAATAATAATTATTTACATTTATATAGCGCTTTTCTCACTACTCAAAGCGCAGGGAGGCTCTGGGAAGTGAACCCGCAATTTCCTGTCCAGCTTAATATAAAAAATATTGTCAGATGACCAGGGAGGAGAGGAAAATAAAAACTCCAATTGGTGGAATATTGGAGAAAAGAAACCTGTGTGGTTCCATTGCCAAAAGCTTCCTTCAACAGCCCAGCTTCCTCTGGGTATTTTATAGTCGATGACTGTGTCACCATTCAGGATACTCTTGTGGAGCTCTCTTTATCTTCACAGCATTGCATGTGGCTGCAGTACACTTAGGTTAGGGGGGCAGTAGTGCCTAGCACCACCACTATGTACAGGGGTAAAAAAAATAAAGAAAACATACAAAAGTAATGGTTAGTGACCAGTCGGTAAAGCAACAAATAAAACAGAATTTTATGAAAAGAACCAATTTCCACCCAAAGTATGAGGAAATGGTACTGAGGCTTTTGATTTCTTCTAAGAGATCAAGAAAAAGGAAGAGTAGTTTAACCAAAGCAGCTTTTGTTCTATGATTTATTCTGAAAACTTGCCAATACTTATCCACAATAGAGTTTTTATTCAAGGAGACATTTGGAAAAACTTCTTTTGTAGATATTTACTTAAGAAAAGGCAGGTTAAAAGTCTTAAATTGTTCAAGGTAGAAACATCAAGGTTATTTTTCTTAAGTAGTGACTTAACAATTTCAGTTTTAAGAAAATCAGAAAAAAATGCTCAAGACCAGTGAACAATTAATTACACAGTATCAAATACATGATCAATTTGTGAGTGAGGAGCATCTGTAAAAAAGCCCATGGGAATTGGCTCAAGGACTAATGTGTATGATGTTAACTCATTCATTATTCTATGAAAAACAGTTAGGTTTATTTTAGTAAATGAATTTAACAGAATGAATTCACTACTTTGAGGTTCAGCTAGTATTGTTCTTGAGGGTTGTGGTATACTACATCCTACATTACAGTATATAATTTATCTGAAAAGAATGCTGTGAAAGCCTCACATTTGGCCAATGATGGTAACCACAAATGGAGCTGGGCACAAAAGGCCAGCAGTGGTTGAAAATAAGATTCTTGGATTTCCTATAGTACTAGAGTGTTGGTTTTAGCCATTGTGGATGTAGTGAGAAGTCAAGCAAAATGACACCTTTTATTGGCTAACTAAAAAGATTACAATATGCAAGCTTTTGGGGCAATTCAAGCCCCTTTTTCAGGAAGATGTAATCAAATTGATCTTGCCTGAAGAAGGGGCCTGAGTTGCCTCGAAAGCTTGCATATTGCAATCTTTTTAGTTAGCCAATAAAAGGTGTCATTTTGCTAGATTTCCTATGCTATTGTTTATATTTTTGGAGAAATAGGACGGCCTGTCAGATCAAATTAAAATATTGTATTTGTTAATGTGAACCTTCAGTATTTCATGGTGGATTGCTAATTTAGCTTTTCTCCATTTATGCTCAGTCTCATAGCATTATTTCTTAAGTTCCCAAACTGCTTCTGTTTTTCGGGATGGTACAGCTGTGGTAAATTTTTAACATGTTTGTCAGGGGCTTCAGTTTTGTATTAAAATTGTTGATCTTAGTATTTGTAGTATAATAGAGTAAGACTCTTAAAAACATACTCTTTTTTAGTCCTAGTCACTGCTACATTAAAGAAAATATATCCATCCATCCAGCTATATCCTAACTACAGGGTCATGGGGGTCTGCTGGAGCCAATCCCAGCCAACAAAGGGCGCAAGGCAGGAAACAAACCCCGGGCAGGGTGCCAGCCCACTGCAGGGCGCACATACACCAAGCACACACTAGGGACAATTTAGAATCACCAATGCACCTAACCTGCATGTCTTTGGACTGTGGGAGGAAACCAGAGTACCCGGAGAAAACCCACGCAGACACGGTGAGAACATGCAAACTCCACACAAGGAGGACCCGGGAAGTGAACCCGGGTCTCCTTACTGCGAAGCAGCAGCGCTACCCACTGCACCGCCCTAAAGAAAATATAGTAATGGCCAAATATACCAGTATCCACTGGAGTCGCATCAATTCTAAACTTGTATGAGATGACCAGATCTAATGTGTGGCTGTCTTTTTGTGTCTACTGGGTGATAAGTTGAGTAAGGTCAAAGCTTTTAAAAGATCAATAAATTCTGCAGATTTCAGGTAACAGTGACTATGTATATGTAAGTAGAAATCACCTAATATTTGAAAATTGTCATAACTTGTTATTATAATAGATGCCATATGTACTCGTGTTTAAGTTCTCCCACGGATAAGTTGGGGCTTGATTTTACATTATAATATTTTATAATGTCGGTTGTATAAGTTGAATGCAGAAAACTCACACTATTGGTCCAAGAGATTATGAAATGTTAACACCCACCTGAGAGAGTAACCACGGAGCACACTGCCTTTTTTTTCTATGTATTGTGCCTACCCAAACTATTCTGAAGCAACGTTTGCACTGTTTTGTGTTTTTTGTATCTCACACCCTCATACACCTTTATTGTAAGAGCATCCCTTATCTATGATGAAGTGTTCGATCAGAAGAAAACATGAAGCTGGTTTTAAATTTAAAGTCATTGAAGTGGCAAAAGCAATTGGTAACTGCGCTGCTGCAACAAAATTCGATGTGTTTGAGAAACTGGTGCGAGATTGGAGGAAGCAAGAAGATGTAAAAAAAAATGGGTATATAAGTCAGGGTTTGATTTTATGATTGAATTTTTGGGTTTCAAGACCCGGCTTATACGTGAGTATATGTGGTAATGATTTTGAAAATGCATTAATAAAGGAGTCATTATATTGTGGTGATCAATAAATAGTAACAGGGAATATGGTACTCCTGCAAAATTGTCAAGGCTGGCATCATTACAGTATACACTGCTCAAGTAAATATTCAGTAAGCCACCACTTTTCTTCCCTTGATCACAGTGAGTAAAATTACAGTTTGGTGGTGCTCTCAATATGTACTGCAGAGCTATAACTATTGAGCAACATTTCACAGAGAAGTAAAAGTAAACTTTCTTATCAGCAAGAAGACTGTTTACAGTGCATACATATTAAGGCTTTTGGAAGTCAGAGGATTTTTTGTTCTTTATTTTGCCTTATATAATTTTTTGTATTTGGAGTTTGTTAGTTTTCACATACCCCTTGGAGTCAGAGAACAGGGTCAGCCATTGTAGGTTAAGGGCCTTGCTCAAGGGCCCAACAGAGTAGGATCTCTTTTGGCAGTAATGAGGATTTGAACCAGCAACCTTCTGGATACCAGTGCAGATCCTTAGGCTCAGATCCTTAGCCTCAGAGCCACCACTTCACCCTGAAACTATATAACAACTACAGATACTTATTAAGTTATTTGCATTAATACCAAACTGTGCTTTTTAGTTAGTCTGTAATGCATAAATATAGGCTCAACATAATACACCTCTTTATGTAAACCCATTGCATATATATTACATTTTAGTATGAGGTTATGGCTATTCATATGCATAATGGAAAATAGTCATGAATGCTCTATCACCGTTGCAATGTTTGCAGGGAGGACCCTAGCAATGAATCTCTTGGGAGCAGTCCTTCCATTTGTAAAAGCACACTCCCTCCCAAAAAGGTTCCAGTTGTTGATGAAGCCAACATCATATCCCTCGCAGAAGAATTTCAACCAGTCATTTGGTGATAGAAGTCTGCTGTAACCCTTGTCAGATCTCCTTATCATCAGCAATAGTATTGAGATGAAGACTTTAGTGCTCAGGGTTCTCAACTTGACAGCTAGAGTGATTGTTGCAAATACCTTCTTCAGCACTTCTGACACTGGCTTGTAGCTTCACAGTCCAGATGTCTCTAGTCCAAAGCAAAAATAATATCAACAATGCATACAGGTCACAACCAAGAAGGAGAGTGAAAGGAGAAATCCCTAATTTGTCTCTGAATTTATGGGTGTCAACCCTTCAACATTCCTTAAAAAGGTGTTCATTTATAAATAACTTTGCTGTGAAAGGATGACCTCATCAGTTGTTGTAATTGTTGAGTTCTTTTAGTTGTTTTTGTTTCCATCATGCTATTAATTTTATCATTACTTTGAAACATCCTTCTGTGCTGTTGTTTCTCTAGTGCAGGGGTAGGCAACGTCGGTCCTGGAGTGCCACAGTATGTGCAGATTTTTGTTCCAACCCAGTTCCTTAACGAGAACTCAATTATTGCTGATGAAGCACATATTGCTTAAGTGACATTTTAATGCTTCATTTTAGTGGTCTCGCTTGTTAAGGTTCTCCAACCTTAATTGCTTATTTCAATCTTAAACTGCTGCATTCAGTGTTTTAATTGCTCCTTATTAGCAATAAGATGTAAAACAGGGGTAGGCAATGTCAGTCCTGGTGAGCCGCAGTGGCTACAGGTTTTCATTCAACCCAATTGCTTAATTAGAAACCAATCATTGCCAATCTCAGACCTTATTTAATTTTATGGCTTGTTAGTCCGTGCAATGTAAGGCTTTTATATTGTAGATTTTTTTCCTTTCCAAGGATATCATCCAAATGATTTGAAGCCTAAAACAGATCATTTTCAGTCTGTCACATTTTTCTATTAAGTGTTTTATTAAATCAAACCGTGCATGATGAACACACACAGATGTAATTGGAAAAAAGCTAGCTGGAGAACTGCTGGCTGCTTTGTCTTTTACATCTTATTGCTAATAAGGAGCAATTAAAACACTGAATGCAGCAGTTTAAGATTGAAATAAGCAATTAAGGTTGGAGAACCTTAACAAGCGAGACCACTAAAATGAAGCATTAAAATGTCACTTAAGCAATATGTGCTTCATCAGCAATAATTGAGTTCTCGTTAAGGAACTGGGTTTGAACAAAAACCTGCACATACTGTGGCACTCCAGGACCGACGTTGCCTACCCCTGCTCTAGTGCACAGCAATTTTTTTAAATGTTCCCATTTCAAAACAAGGCCGTACAAACACCTGAGCTCTAAGACATCCAAGAAATGATTTAACGATAGTCTACTTGAATAAACAAAATGTTAGGAATGGGATTCTGCCTATGACTTTATGTTTTGACTTTTACTCTTGTTTCCTCTTGAAGATCTGAAAAGCCCCGATGACTTTTGTGCTTAGACCATTGCTTATGTGTCTGACATTGCTTTTAAAATTTCATAGAAGAAAATCCATAACTGAACTCTGCCATTTTCTTCTAAAAACTATCTATAGAGTCATTGTCTATGTCCTGCGTAAACATGGTAGCTCTAAGCATCCATTGCATGTTAGCAGAAGCTGTGAAATATTGTCCCATTGAGGTGCCTTATTTTCATTAAATAAGAATGACATAAGAAATAGAGAATGATGTAATTTAATAATATCAAAAATCTTTCATCATCTCCAGAAATCGAATACATTTTTTCCTTTCTCGTGGCAGTGTTTTATTTCAAAGTGACATCTCACAAGTGCTAAGAGCAGAGTAAATGTCAGAAATAGCTTAGAAATATAGGAGAAGTCTGTATCATACAAATAATAATGTAATGCTAATGATCCTCTATGGGCATGAAAGAAGGGTGAAAGATATTGCTTTGACTTAACATTTTGATGCAAAATATGTCAAGAGCTTATTGCATAATTGTGATTCACCCATTCAATTCCTGAACTCAGCCTAATCCATTTTTACTTTTTGGGGAGCCAGCAGCTATTCTAGCAGCAATACCCCACAAATACAAAATGAAAATTTACAGAACCTGTTTTACACACTAATCAAAAACCTGTAACTGTAATTTATCTAAACAGTGTTATTGTATAATCAATATCAGTTAAAAATAAAATTATCTTTCTATTTTCTTACTAGCAAAGTTCATGTGAGAAATGTTGTCATTTGTTTCATTGGCATAATAGGGGCCTTAGGCAAGAAAGAGCAGGATTGAGTTGCCAGATGGGAAAGTTAAATGAGGCACTTTAAAGTTCATCCTTTTTGGTCTTAAAGCAAATTTATGTCTGTCTTTATGCTGCAGTTTGCTGATGATCTGCAAATGGAAGAGACTCAGCAAGAGTCCGTTTCATCATACAGAACATAATGTAAGAATGACTAATATAAATTTTTAGCATCCATGGCATTGTTTTTCTTTTTACTTTGCTAACCTCAACTTTGCCTTAACAAATTAACAAATAACGACAAAGAAAATTAAGCGTTGTTAATTTTCTGTTAAAACTGATAGAGTGCTGTCATGACAATAAGCAAAAGACTATTGGCCATATTTGTATGTATAGACTTAACAAAAGATATCAACCATAGATGGGTTATTTTATCATTCATTTAAGGGATCAAAAGGTATTTTTAACAATACTCCAACATTTCTTAACACCAGTGTGGTATATATATATATATATATATATATATATATATATATATATATATATATATATATATATATATATATATATATATATATATACAGTATATATAATAACAATAGCAATGTATCTGGTCTTTCCAGTAAATTCAATATTAAACAATGGGCTTCTTGTCAGCCTAATAATTTTATTTACTGCATTTCTTGTTGGAAGTGCACAGCTATCTACATTGGGACAGCTAGCAGATCATTTCAGGAAACAGGCTTGAGCCACAAAGATCTAAGACTATGCTGGGTCTATTATGGAACATTTTACATCTTTTCATTATAGCCTTACTGTTCTTTCTGTTTGTGTGCTTCCACAGGATTTGAAAGTCACCTTTTAAAGAAAAACTGAATTAACGAAACTCATTCTGAGCTTTGGGTCACATATTCCTCTAGCTCTTAATGACCAAATGCATTTTAATCTTTCCCTCAATCTTCTCTAATGGTAGCTTTTCACACCTGCTCTTCTCTTTTGTTCCTTATATCTCCCATAGTTCTGTTCTTTCCTTGGCTCCCCACATACTGTATGTAACCTTTTTTTCCTTCCTTCCTTCTTGATGAAGGCTTTATAACTGAAACATTTTGCCTTTCATCTTCTTTTCTTGTCAGTGTGGAAATAACCTTCAACACATCTTCCC
The DNA here is from genome assembly GCF_900747795.2 of Erpetoichthys calabaricus. Taxonomy (NCBI): domain Eukaryota; kingdom Metazoa; phylum Chordata; class Cladistia; order Polypteriformes; family Polypteridae; genus Erpetoichthys; species Erpetoichthys calabaricus. Next base: position 100,167,214 of record NC_041399.2, read on the forward strand.
TATATAAATATATATACTACCAAAATACCCGCACTTTGCAGTGGAGAAGGAGGGTGTTATAGAAGTTATGAAAAAGAAAAAGAAACATTTAAAAAATAACATAACTTGATTGTCAATGTAATTGTCTTAGGCTTATTTTAGTATTGAGTGTGAATTTGATGATTGTAAAGAGTTTAATTTATGATTGTAAATGTTGTGTATGAGAAATGCACATTCTTAGGATGTAAGGATGACTTTGTAAATGACGTTTGCAGTTCTGCCCTCGGGCTCTAAAATGACGAAACTGTCTGCTGAGCTTACTCTTGAGCATGCAATGTACAGTTGGCCATGTGAGAAGCAATCTTGTGTGAAGTCAATGCCGACCTTTTTTAGAGTCTGGCCCTGTGACCTATGTATTGTCACAGCAAAGCAGACATTTACTGGAAATTGGAGGAGTTTGAATTGGAATGAGAGGTCACAGTGTATGAGAGGGATGCGAGGAATAAATACAGTCTCCCCTGAGCCAGTTCAAGTGAAGACAGTTGCCTCAATGAGGCTCTAGTGCAGAGATTTGATCTGAAGCCTGGTGCTGTTACAAAGTTTTCGTAGTAACATAATTGGTGCATCGACTTTCAAAAGTAGAGTATGCGGAGGCATGCCGGAGGATTAAGAGTGTGAAGAAACTAAATGAAAAGGCAGGAGTCACCAACAAGAAGATGTGAAGCAAGGTAAAGAAGAACAGACTTGAAGTGGTGGAGTAAAGAAGAAGGGAGCAGTGAGCACGACGAACAGCTGAGGAAAGTAAGAAAGCAAGTGAGGAGGCACATGAGCGCGGGATGTCGTTAATGTATATAGGCAGGGAGCCAACCACGTGGTAGGTGCGCGGACAGCAGCCATGCGGAAAAAGGAAGGGGGGCCCTTGTGCATCTCTGCTGTGAAATAAATTCTCTGTTAATGCAAATAAGGAATGAAACCACCAAAAGGAGATGTCAATTCCGAAAGTTCCTTAATGGTGAGAATCGCCAAAAAGAAAACGTTATGTTCAAAAGTTCGTTACTTTGCACAGCATGAAATGAAAAATACCTAACATTTGTAGGTATAATGTAAAGAATGAGCATGGGAAAGTTGGGCTTCCTACGTATATTGGAAGTCTCAGAAATAGTGAGGAGGGGTTTCCCCTATCTATATATACAGTTAGTTATTTCCCCCCCTTGGGTGTTGCAATTGGACATGAAACATACCTAACTTTTGTAAGTACACTGCAAGGAATGAGAATGTGAAATTTCAGCTTCCCACCTATATGGAAAGTGGGAGAATTAGTGATGAGTCAGTGAGGGCTTTGGCTTTTATATGTAAAACGCCCTCCAAAACGTTTGGGACAAAGGCACATTATTTCCTTGATTTACCCATCTGCTCCACAGTTTAAAATTAGAAATCAAACAATTAAAATGTGATTTAATTCATTTTTTTATAGATTTCGCCAAACCATGAAGAATTTTTCTGTTCGCCACTTTTCAGGGCATCATAACGTCTGGGACATAGCAATGGCAGGTCTATTAAAGCAGTCTCATTATTACTTTGTTGCATATCTTTTGCATGCAATGACTCCTTGAAGTCCTCATAGACATCACCAGGTGCTGAGTATCTTAGCTGGTGATGCTCTGCCAACACTGTAATGCAGCCAACTTCAGCTCCTGCTTGTTTCGAAGGCTTGTACCCATAAATTTTCTCTTTAGCATATGGAAGGCATACTTGGTCAGATTTAAATCAGGAAACTGGCTTGGCTATTCAAGAAATTTCCATTTTTTTAGCTTTGAAAAACTCCTATGTTGTCTTAACAGTATGTTTGGGGTCATTATCTTGTTGTAGGGGTGTAGGGAGGCATTTACTGGAAGTTGAACAGATGTTTCTATACACCTCAGAATTTATTGTGCACCTGCCATCAGCAGCTGCATCATCAATGAAGATAAGTGTGCCAATACCTGTGGCAGCCATATATGCTGTGATAAGCAAAACGCACAGAGACACAGGTTAAGTGTTGAGGAGCCTCTCCGTATACTGGTTTCAGGTCCCAGTACAGTCAAATGGTCACAAATCAACTCAAATATTCAACAAAAACAACAGAACATGCTCCGATTTATATGGAGGCTATACGGGAAGTACAATAAACAAAAAAAGGAAGTGAGATCAGCAGCTGGTTTCGTAGAAGGCAGTGGCCAGAGATGATGTCAATAGCAGAGGAACGGAACTGAGGAAATCGGAAGGGGACTGGAAGTGAGGTATTTTCTTATTTTGTTGGGACAGCGGTGGATTTGGAGCATTATGTTGGGTAGGAATGTTTTTATTCTGACGTTTTTCTGTGGATGGAAGGAGAGAAAAGCATTAGTGCCCCGTTCCAGTTCCCCCTCTCTTGGTCTTTCATGCGCCATCGAGCCTTTTGACAGTCCCCTAATTGCACATGCATGACAATGTCCAAGCCAAAAACACCCCAACCACCATTTTTAACAAATGAGGTGGTATGCTTTGGAACTTGGGCAGTTCCTTTTTCGTTTCCAAACTTTGCTTTTGCCATCACTTAGATGCAGGTTCATCTTTGTCTCATCTGTCCACAAGACCTGTTAAGTAATTTTTTGCAAACTATAATCTGGCCATGCTGTTTTTGTGGCAAACTTGTGGTTTGAATCTTGGAATGTGGCATCTGTATTTCTGTTCATGAAGTCTTCTGCAGAAGGCAGTCTCTGGCACACATACATCTGCCTCCTGAACACGGTTTCTGATCTGTCAAACAGGCCTTTGGGGCTTTTCTTTACCATAGTGAGGATTCTTCGATCATCAAGAGTGGAGGTCTTCCTTTAACTGCCAGTGCCTTTGTGATTACTGAACTCACCAGTGCATTCTTTCAGTTGAATTACGTAATCTTAAGGTTTTACTGATGTCTCTAATGGTTTTATTCTTGTTTTTCAGCCTCATAATGGCATCTTTGACTTTCTTTGGCACAGTTCTTGCCCTCATGTTGAACAATGGCAACTACTACTCTGAAGTGTAGAAGCAAGCCTAGGTATCTTATGCCTGCACTTATGAAGCAATGAAACACAACTGAATAATCACAAACAATTGTGATTTGTCCCAAATTGTCCCAAACATTATGGTGCCTCTGAAATAGGGTGCCCATGTAGAAAAAATGTTATCGTTTGTACATGGCGAGACCAAAGTGTATGCAAATACCCTGAAATTATAATCTGCAATGTGCACTTTAATCAAGTCTAAATTGTTTGATTTGTAATTTTAAACTGTGGAGCAGATGGGTAAATCAAGGAAAAAATGTGTCTTTGTCCCAAACATTATGGAGGGCATTTTTTATATATATATATATATATATATATATATATATATATATATATATATATATATATATATATATATATATATATATATATATATATATATATATATATATATACAGTACTGTGCAAAGGTTTTAGGCAGATGTGAAAAAATGCTGTAAACAAAGAATGCTTTCAAAAATGGAAGTGTTAACCATTTATTTTCATCAATCAACAAAATGCAGTGAATGAACAAAAGAGAAATCTAAATCAAATCAATATTTGGTGTGACCACCCTTTGCCTTTAAAACAGCATCAATTCTTCTAGGTACACTTGCACACAGTTTTTGAAGGAACTCGGCTGGTCGGTTGTTCCAAACATCTTGGAGAACTAACCACAGATATTCTGTGGATGTAGGCTTCCTCACATCCTGCTGTCTCTTCATGTAATCCCAGACACACTCGATGATGTTGAGATCAGGGCTCTGTGGGGGCCATACCATCACTTCCAGGACTTCTTGTTCTTCTTTACGCTGAAGATAGTTCTTAAAGACTTTGGCTGTATGTTTGGGGTCGTTGTCCTGCTGCAGAATAAATTTGGGGCCAATCATACTCCTCCCTGATGGTATTGCATGATGGATAAGTATCTGCCTGTATTTCTCAGCATTGAGAACACCTTTAATCCTGACCAAATCTCCAACTCCATTTGCAGAAATGCAGCCCCATACATTCAAGGAGCCTCCACCATGCTTCACTGTTGCCTGCAGACATTCATTATTGTACCGCTCTCCAGCACTTCGACGAACAAACTGCCTTCTGCTACAGCCAGATATTTCAAATTTTGACTCATCAGTCCAGAGCACCTGCTGCCATTTTTCTGCACCCCAGTTCCTATGTTTTCGTGCATACTTGAGTCGCTTGGCCTTGTTTCCACGTCGGAGGTATGGCTTTTTGGCTGCAACTCTTCCATGAAGACCACTTCTGGCCAGACTTCTCCGGACAGTAGATGGGTGTACCTGGGTCCCACTGGTGTCTGCCAGTTCTGAGCTGATGGCACTGCTGGACATCTTCCGATTTCGAAGGGTAATAAGCTTGATGTGTCTTTCATCTGCTGCACTAAGTTTCCTTGGCTGACCACTGCGCCTACGATCCTCAACGTTGCCCGTTTCTTTGTGCTTCTTCAAAAGAGCTTGAACAGCACATCTTGAAACCCCAGTCTGCTTTGAAAACTTTGTCTGGGGGAAACCTTGCTGATGCAGTATAACTACTTGTGTCTTGTTGTTGTGCTCAATCATGACCATGGCATGAAACTGTCTTCCACAACCTCACCTTGGTAGCAGAGTCTGGCTGTTCCTCGCCCAGTTTTAAGCCTCCTACACAGCTGTTTCTGTTTCAGTTAATGACTGTGTTTCAACCTACGTGTGACATTGATGATCATTAGCACCTGTTTGGTAGAATTGGTTGATCATACACCTGACTATAATCCTACAAAATCCCTGACTTTGTGCAAGTGTACCTATAAGAATTGATGCTGGTTTGAATGCAAAAGGTAGTAACACCAAATATTGATTTGATTTAGATTTTTCTTTTGTTCGCTCACTTTGCATTTTGTAAATTGATAACAATAAACAATCATTATTTATATTTCTGAAAGCATTCTTTGTTTACAGCATTTTTTCACACCTGCCTAAAACTTTTGCACAGTACTGCATATATATAGGCAAGACATGTTGAAGGTTATTTCCACACAGACAAAAAAAGAAGATGAAAGGCACAATGTTCAAATTATATAGCCTTCTTAAAGAAGGAAGGAAGGAAAAAGCAGGTTACATACAGTATGTGGGGAACCAAGGAAGGAACAGAACTATGGGAGACATAAGGAACAAAGGAGAAGAACAGGTGTGAAAAGCTGCCATTAGAGAAGTTGGAGGTAAAGATTAAAATGCATTTGGTCATTAAGAGCTAGAGGAATATGTGACCCAAGGTGGGCACTGTATGTATCCTAGATCCCTATGTTGTTATACCTGAATCTGTAATCTTCCCAGTAACAAATATTTTAGTAATATTACTGAAACTGCCCAGATCACAACTTAATCTTACATTCTTTTCTCATTAATTGCATTTTGTTCTGTCAATAAAGATCTTTTGTTTCTCCTGCTACACAAAGGGTGAAGTTTGCTTTTTCCACAGCAGTTAACAATGCCCAGTTCTACTGAACCTGTTGTTTTATTAAATGTTAATATATTTATGTATTTAAATTTATTGCTGCAGCAAAGAATTCATATTTGTGCTGCAATGCTCTGATTTGGGACGTAACTGCAATACACTGATGTCTGTATGGTTTATTTGCTACAGTGATGTTCCTGCCATCCATTTATAACTAAGTTTAGGTACTATGCACTGTAAGAGTCTACTTTTTTCATTTGATTGCTGTATGTACTAGTGACTTTCCACTTTAATGCAGAGTAATTTTAAGTGATTAACACCTTGCATACAATCCAGACATCACTGTCAAACCAGCTGTAACTATATTTCATTCATTGGCAGCATTATAAATCTAATTTACGGGCATTTATCTAATGCGTTTAAGTGATAACTGAAAATATGTGCATAACTCATCCAGTCTTTGACACTATGGGACACTTTACATGCCATTTTGTACCTCTGCTGCATTATTTATTTATTTGTAGCATTTTTAGAGAAGGCAAATCCTGTGGTTGCTGAGCAGCTTTTCGACAGCACTGGAAATGTATTGGCAAGCTTGAAAATTGACTTTGCCCTTACATGCTGCCTTCACCCATCATAATTTCTTTCTGTCTCTCCTGTATCCTTCTGTTTCAACATAAATAAGTGCAATCATGAAAGCAGCAAAGAATAAAAATGGAAATTATTATTTTGGGGTGTAATATATGTAATGCTTTTTTAAAAATATTCTTTATAAAAACAGGTTTAGAGTGCTATATTTATTAATTTTATGGGTCTGTATTTATTACTGAATAATCTGGGTTTTTGCAACTTTTCCCTTTCCACAACCTAGTCATAAAAAATGATGCACTGAACCAAATGATGTCCAGGACTGTGCTGTAAATCTGGGTTAGGATCAGGTACTATGTGAATTAAATAAAGAACAGCTTCTGAATCTATTCCATCAAGATTTATGATGAGGCCATCTCATTCACCGACTTCCCATTTGTATTACTTTGACAGTGTTCAACTAGGAAATGTACTGAGTCAAAAAAGATTAAATTCAGCTGCATTGCATTTTCATGGTAAATAGTGAAGATGCCCATTGTGGGGTCATAAATGTTTTAAAATCAATTGAATCTCTCCCTCTCTCTTCTTTCCTCGAGTCACTACTGGTATGACTTAACAATTTCTCCTCTGTACACAATGACAGAACCTCATTTAAATGGAAAATGCACTCTGAATTTACATACTGGGGAGATAAGATTTTTTTTCTTTTTTTTTTTACTCTCAGCTGAGATATCTTGGCCGTCCATCATCTTAAACGGAAACAGCTTTTTGTCCCTTTCCTCCATTTCAGCAATAGAGTGCCGGCTCAGCTCTGACAACACAGTTAGATTTGTGTGTGTTTGACAGAAGTGAAAAAAGAGCACTCAGTAGGGGAAATCCTTGACACCAATTGGTTGGTTCAATGGAGTTCTACTTGCAGATTGCACAAAGCAAGATGGATTGATGGCACTGAGGAACTAGACAGTGAAGGTCATAGAAACTCAAGAAAACAAGTTGTCTTATTTGGTATGGGGCTGAGGATGCAGAAAAACCTGTAAATGTTATTTAACTAAGATTAACCTTTAGCCTGTATTTGTTAAGCAAATGCAATGACATCTGGATAGATTTAGTTTGACTTTAGAGCAAGAATGATGCAAAGTTAGTAAAACCTTGTAAATAAGGATTTATATTGTTAAACATGTGTTTTTCCCATGGAGTATATGCTTATCTAGATGCTGCATTTTAAATATCAGTGTAGTTTAATAAGCTTGTCATATATTACATAACCTGTTAAAATTACATTGTGTATTTTTATGAACTTTCCTGTAATACCAAACTAAATGCTGTGGATACATAACAAGAAAACTTTAATGATTTCAATTCTGGAAAAAAATAAGCCTCTAAGCACAAGCTTATCTTGACAGACAGGCTCCATCACTGTAATGACACAGCTTTATGTCAGCTAAAAGAACATAAAAGTGTTTAGTGTGTCTGTTAATAGGGAATTGTGAGGCCACATTGGTATAGACATTAATACATAGTGAAAGGTGTGAAATGCTTAGGAAAAAAAGAATTAAACAAAACCTGTATGTTAACCACTAGATTACAGTGGTAGGATTAGGTGTGGCTTTTCCAGACTTTTTTTTTAATAAGTACAGCTTTAAAAACAATCGACCCCCCCCCCCCCCCCCAAACATTTCTTGTTTACTTTGAAAACAAACATAAATATCACCCATTGTAATGAAATCCATCCATTTTATTTACTTGTTACAGGTTCACATGGAGGCAGACTCACACAGAACCAGACCTTAATGGGATGCAAGTTCTACCTTCAAATAAATACATTTTGAGAAAGTGGGCAACCTTGTGGCACAGTAATTAACCCTTCCTTATGCCTCCAGGTAGCCTGGTTCAGTACAGGGGTCCTTTTGTTTTGCCTCTCATCCAGGTCTCTTTAAATTACAATATGAGTGTATCTTGCAGGAACCATACCCATGCAGAGTTGGTTTTCTGCCTTGTCCTCAGTGCCAAACAGACTTTCATGAAAAAAATGGTACAGTGATGTAAATAGTGTGGAGCTAGGGGGTGCCACTGACCCCCAAACCCCAATTCATCCATCCATCCATTTTCCAACCCGCTGAAGGCAGGAACCAATCCCGGGCAGGGTGCCAACCCACCGCAGGTCACACACAAACACACCAAGCACACACTAGGGCCAATTTAGAAACGCCAATCCACCATGTCTTTGGACTGTCGGAGGAAACCCACGCAGACACGGGGAGAACATGCAAACTCAACGCAGGGAGGACCCGGGAAGCAAACCCAGATCCCCAGGTCTCCCAACTGCGAGGCAGCAGCACCACCCATTGTGCCACCCAACCCATCCATCCATCCATCCATTTTCCAACCCGCTGAATCCGAACACAGGGTCACGGGGGTCTGCTGGAGCCAATCCCAGCCAACACAGGGCACAAGGCAGGAACCAATCCCGGGCAGGGTGCCAACCCACCGCAGGACACACACAAACACACCCACACACCAAGCACACACTAGGGCCAATTTAGAATCGCCAATCCACCTAACCTGCATGTCTTTGGACTGTGGGAGGAAACCGGAGCGCCCGGAGGAAACCCACGCAGACACGGGGAGAACATGCAAACTCCACGCAGGGAGGACCCGGGAAGCAAACCCAGGTCCCCAGGTCTCCCAACTGCGAGGCAGCAGCGCTACCCACTGCGCCACCCAACCCCAATTCATTAATACATAAACAAGTCCCGGGTTCAAACCAAAGAAGTGTTTATTACAAAATACCTTTACACAACTCACAGAGGTGTCTCTTCACCCAAAGAATAGGCTGTGTAACTCCCTGCAGCACTCCCTATCGGCACACATGGACCCTGGCAGGGTTGCTCTATTGGATTACAATTCCCAGCATTCCCTGTTACTGTCCAAGGAAGGTCCAGGGATGCTGCCACCTAGCTTATGGGGGAGACAATATTCTGTATACATTGCTCTCCCCTTTCCTCCCAAATTATTTGTGTCCTGGCCAGGTAAGGATCTCCACTCAAATCTGGTTGGGACTCTGGTCTTCACATGTTGTCTCTCATAATAGATAAAAGCCTTATTAAACTAGATAATCAACACTAAGACATTTAGCTATTGTTGTTACACCGTTACCATTATTATGGATACCTCTGGTTTTTGTGTTGTATATATTATATATATAATATATATCCATCCATCCATCCATTATCCAACACGCTATATCCTAACTACAGGGTCACAGGGGTCTGCTGGAGCCAATCCCAGCCAACACAGGGCGCAAGGCAGGAAACAAACCCTGGGCAGGACGCCAGTCCACCGCAGATATAATATATATGTTATATATATTTCACACTTGAAGCACTACAGATCAGAGTTTAGCTGTAACGTGATAACAAGTAGAAGTCAAGTCATCATGCCTCACTGTTTTTTACACACTGGAAAAGAAGAACTTATTTTAATGAATAATATTTTCTATGCTTGGTATAAATATTAGTCTTCACAAGTAATTTCTTTAGTTCTAAAGGGAAATAAGGACTTATACATTTGATGTATTTCATTGTCCCTTAAGTGCAGTATGGCTTATCTTGCATATGTTAATTTACATCGCTCCTCTTAATAGATGTCATTGAGTTGTGAAGCCACCATTAAGGTAGACTTCAAAAGTGATTATAATGACTCTAATTAGCTTCTTAATTGACAAATATATTTTGGTTATCAGGACTAATTAGGGATAAAGTATGTGCAAATGAGTGAGAGGCACGTTAGCACAATGCCCGAGAAAATAGCAGAACCATTGTGAACAACATGACTGCACCTAGTAAAAGGCGAGTGTTGTCTAATTAAATGTTTTAAAGCCAGAATAGGTTAGTATAGGAATTTGCAAAAATATATTGGGATTTTATAAGCAAGGAATTCATGAAGTCATCTCTTGTCTCAATATAATGACAGTTTTGCATGCGAAACCCACAAAACTATTATCTTTTGGCTGCTGGATCTCGAGTTATTTCTTGATTGGCAAATGTTAAGTAACCAAAAAAAAAAGAAGACAAAACTATATCAAAAGTGTCTTTGCCATTTCAAAAGTAATACATCCGTCATGCCTAATAACTGTACATTGTGGTAAGAATCAAAAATCTTAGCCAGGACAGCAATAAGATCAAAACCACCAAATTATTTGAATCATATTTGAATTGAGCCTTCAATCTATAGGATGGCCAACATTTATAAAGGGGTGCATGCCAAGGTCAGAGCCAGTGCAACTTTTCCAAAAAGGATTTTAGGCATAAAGTGAGAAACAAAATTCTTTCATCAAGGACATCTCTTGTAGAGGAAAGGCTATGAAAAAGGCAGACATTCAATGTTCAAGGTCTAACACTAGATTAACATTATTTTGATTTTTTTCTGATTACCCAATGCATTCAATTAACAATAAACATGTTCTTTCAAAGTTATTTCCCATATATTGCAGCCGATAAACACAAAAGCGCTCCCTTGTTCTTTTCCCAATGGAACATCATTTTCCCTTTCTTGTTTTTCCACTGTTTATTTCCATTACTTATTATGTTGAAAGGCTGAGACCTCCCCTTGTTTGTCATGTCCACTTATAAATACAATATTTCTTTGTTCATTTTTGTTTGTCATGTTCACTTTGTTACGTACAGTTATATTTTCGTTCATTTTCCCTCTAAATGTCCTATTTTGTTTTCGCAGTTTCCTCATTTGTGCCTTTTCACATTTTATTTTGACAGTTTTAAGTGTGCGGACTTGTGCATTATGTTTGTCTTGTTTACAGCACAGTCATGTATAATTTGTGCTTATTCAGAAGCTAGCTTGTTACACAGTCACCCATGTCTGTCCATGTGCATAACATTCTTTTTTTGGGTAATTGTATGGCCCATCAATGTGTTTTTACACTGTGCTCTTTTTTCATTTTTTTTCCATTGTCTATTCCTTCAACGTGACTCAGCAGCACATTTTACCTCTGACACATTTGAAGAACTACATTCAAAATAGAGGGGCAAAACTAGTAAGGTGGTGTTCTTGGAAATTCTACATGTTCCACATGATAGATGAAATAATAACACTGAGGTAATTAGCAGGTTTGGAGTGTGGTTGAAATCTTGGTGCAGTGGAGTGTATGTTTAACATACTGTACATTGTTTCATTACTGTTTCCACAAATCCACGCCAAGCGGCACCTGAATCCTTTTGTTCTCACTAATGGTCAATCAACCATCCTGATAGCATATCCTTCTGCCCTACACTCCAAAATAGTAGATTCCCTAACAGTAAGATATCAAAAGATTCACTTTACCTTAAAAATAAATGTCTTGCCAAACAGCTTACTTATGGCTTATAGTTTCTATTACAATGTTAGTATAGCTTGTCAATGAAAAAAATTGCAGGTCATGCTAATTCTGTGCATAAAAATGTTATAGGATTTATTTGTCAAAAGCAAAACAATATATTTGAGTTAGCTGCAGGCACAATAAATGAATGAAGTAAAAACATTTTTCTTATTTTGTGGAAAAAATTTAAAATTTATAGCCATCCTCACATTTTTCCATGGTTTACTGTATTGTCAAAATCAGCAAGTGGCAATTGACAGGTTGGATGATTGTAAAACACATGGGCAGTCAACACAATTTCTTTGTAACTTCTTTGAACAACTCTTGCACACAAAATGGTGGCACTGTACACAGTTTTATTTTGTTTTATTATGATTACATCTTCCAACCTGGCACTCAGAAACTGGAGTGGTCCTGCCATCATTATTGTTTTGAAGTACCCATACCAAGTCCATAATAAAGTGCTTTGTTTCTTTCCCATACATTGTGAATACAAATTCTAAACACTGATCACAGGCAAGTCTGGCAGGTCATAAAACACAATGACTGGTCATCTGTGGCTAACTATTTCACTGTTAGTTTAGCTTTGCTAATTTGTCAGGCATATCCACACCTACCTACAAAAGGGATAAAAGATACAAATGTGAGTTTTTGCGTTTTTTCTACCACCAAAGTGAGCTGTTCAGATAACAATAAGAAATACATTGAGTAGTGAATTACATAACTTGGTACAATTGTCTGTCACAGTGTCAGGATCTTTTTTTCTCCCTGGGATGCAGGGTACTGAGAAGGCTGACTCTTTCTTGACCTGTACATACAGTATAGATAGTGAGTCTAGCTTTTCCAGTCATCATCACTGCTGTTCAGAAAAGTTCTCTTGGCATGTTTTCTTTTGCAGAAGGTAGCAGCAATCATCTTATTTTGTCCACTGTACCAAGAAAGCTTTTTTTTCAATTAGCGTGTTCATCAGAGAAAGTGACATACAAAATTTGTCAACTGTGATACTTCTCAAGGTTCAACAAATCACACCATTGCACTCTCTGACAGCATCTTTTCCAGGAGGTGGCATGGAATCCTTTCCCAAATATGGAATAGTATTTGCCGTTCACATTAGGAACAACCAAGAATTTGATGCCAAACCTGTCAGGTTTTTTTTGCCAAGGGCAACAGCATTTGGTAGGGAGTAATTGTTTATTAGCTGTTATATTCTGTCCAGGCTTATAACACTGAGTGCAGTTCTGCACAAAAGTATACTATGTTTTTGATACAGCTTCAAATTTGTCATTCTTCATATGCTTTTGTTGTCAAATTGCAGGAAATTCTTAAATTTCTAGTCATGGTTCTGTGGCATGGTTTCTTTGAAAGTCCTAATCGTATCTGACCAATACCTCTCCATATCCATGCTTTTTTCACCATATAATCCAAGCATATAACAAATAGCAATCAAAGTCATCAGTTCATCTAAAGTCCCAAATCTGTTCTCCAGGCTTCAGCCACAGTGCAGTCTTAGCATTTTCATGTTTCAAACTGTTAAGGCATTTGTTTTTTCTTGCTTTGGCATGTATTGTTGGGCCTGGCGTGACCGTGAAAACACGGTGAAAAGCTTTGTGTCTGAGGCTTGCTCTATCCAGTCTGTGCCAGTACATGTCTTTCTCCTTTCATTCCCATGGAAACTAATGCTGGCTCGACAGTGTCAGCTTGTCTTTTTATTGGGTGAGCTCAGAATGTTTCTAAACAAGACTCACATGCAGGCTCTTTGTTTTTGTACATTTAGATTCAGGCTTGGAATCAGATAATGCATTGCATTCTAATTCAAAGTTGATGTCAGACTTCCCATCAGAGTCATCAAAGCCCCATGCTCTGAAGCATCTACAAAGCCTTCTTGGCATTCCTCTTGTTTGGAAAGCTAAAATGGCCAGTCGTTTTGTTCTTGTCAATGGAAATTGTGTGAAATACATTACAATGCAATTTCAGCTGTGTTGATATACATTTTTTCAGCTGTGGCAGGGTGTGGTAAGGTATTACAGACAATGGACGAATAGTTCAGAAACTATTCTCGTTTAGTAACAGTTTAAAAAAAAAAATGTTCACAAATATGCAACAGAAAATGCTCGATGATCTTTTGCTATCCAGGTTACTTCCATGTAGCATGTGGGTTTTCAATAAACACTTGGGAGATCCATCTTGTGATGTGCTCCAAGGTTGAATGCCGACTCCTCTCTAGGCAGCCAGTTTCCTTATCCCAGTGGATCCTGGAAGGGGGACAGTGAAGTGCTCTCAATGGGCGGCTTCATGGAGCTGCTGAGAAAGAAGGAGAAAAGGATGTCAATGACAGCACCCTCTCCCGATATGCACAATGTGGTCATGTGCATGCCAGATGAGAGAGACAACAATTCACACCTGGGGGACCAATATTCAATGGTATTTCTTATAGCACAAATAGGGGGTATTTTGTGTAAAAATAAAAAATCTAATCAATCATGTTTTCTGAACAGAATTTCACATTTACAATTACATGAGTATTTGCAAAGAAAAGCCAAATAAGGCCAGGAGCATGACAAGACATAATTAGGTTTAATGCTTCTAGTGTTAAAGTGTTTTGTGGTGTGTTTAGCAACACTGAGGATGTGAACCACCAAAACAGGGTGATTTCAACCTGAAGACACACCAATGTGATGGTACAGAATTTTAATCAAATATTTTTAATCAATACATGATCATTTTTACAATTTAATATAAGCATATACTTAAATGAAGTTGTAACAATGGATTATTAAAAGAATAAGGAGAAGGACTGACGATAACTAAAGAGTTAACTAAACATGGCTTAAAGCTAGGGCATGTAAGGCTTTTCCTTCATCTGGAGGAGCCACGAAAATAATTGTTAAGGTTGAAATGAAGTAGATGTGTAATGAGCACCCCCTTAAAAAGTGAGAACAAGCTAGTGAGAAAGCCCAAACACTCCTGTTATGAAGTGGTGATAAGATCAATGGGAAAACCCATAGGACCCCCCTATTAACGAAGCAATGTTTTGAATAATGGAAAAATCGACATATATACGAAGTTACTGGTGACTGTAGTCGATTCATTAAGATGATAGAATTCTGCATATTAAGAGTCAGATGATGTGATGTATTAGATAAGGTGATGGTAACAGAAAGTATAAAAGGGAATGAATTGTATTAATGATTGCTCACTCCATGGACATTTGTGCATATCTGTGTGCAAACAAAGAATTGTCCTGAATTTCATCAGGTCACCAACACTGGGAAAGCACAGGCACAAGTTACATGTGAAATGTTTAAACTAAGGGATGGAGGAACAGGATTTATACTTTAACACTTTTACTGTGCAAGTAAAAGAGTATGTTTTTATATAAAATATTTATTTATTTTCTTCACAGTGGTTAATATTATTATTTCACTGGAGCTGCTTACTTTAAAACATTCTACATACAATTGCAAATACATGAGAATAAACATATGTTGCCTAATTTTTGCTTTTCTATAATGTCACCAAATTTAAGTCAAATCAGTCAAAGTGTTTTTGTGATTTTGGAGTATTCAATTTTTCTATGTATATATCGAAATGTCTTTTATTAGCATATACCAACTGGCTTGATATACTACCCTGCCTAATTTTGGCTTTATAACTAAACATAAAATAGTGTTTTTGTGAGCGAGTGAGTAATTGAGTGAGTGAGTGAGTCAGTCAACTTTGCATTATATATACTCTCTATATAGATACATGTATTGAATACTTATGTTAACAAATAAGTACACCAAAAAATGTTGAAATTATTATCCAACAGGGAAAGGACAAGTATATATTCAGTAATACAAAACAAAATAGAAAATGACCATTTTTCACTAGAAGTATTCAAAAATTAAATAACTAAATTGAATATATGACTGCTCATATACTGTATATGACAAAGGCAGAATGGTAGCACTACTCCTTCTGAACAACAATACTGGATTTCAAATCCTGGGTGCTCCCTTTGTGGAGTTTGTAGGTTCTTCCCTATGTCCATGTAAATTGCCTGTGGGTGCTGTGGTTCCCCTCACAGTACAAAGACATGCAGATCAGGTGAATTAATGATGCTAAATTGGCCTGTGTGTGTTTTACCCTGTGATAGGCTGGTGCCCTGTTTAGTTATTGGCCCTGCTTTGTGCCTGATGCTTGCTAGGATATGCTCTTGATTAACAGGTGTGATGGCAGATAGATAAATATGGAAATACAGAACAATAACAGAAAATTGAACAAACCCAAGTGACAAGCACAAGCATACAATATAAATACATGTTATTTAGAAAGGTCAGGCAAATGTTAATAGGTGGAGAAATGGACACGTAATTTATGAAACTGCTTCAATTCTGAGAAGAGCCTGTTTGAATCTGGATCAGTAACAAGTGGTCAGGTTAGGTGAAATCCAAATTAATGCTTGCTAAGTAAGTTAAAGAAAAAAAATATTTGTTTAATCATTAATCTCCTTGGCATTAAAAAATTAAGCAGTGAATAAAAAGAAAATAATTGTTATAAGCTAAAACATCTGCTGCTACAGTCAGATGGTGATTAAAATGTTGTTTTAACATTTCCCCAGTTGTTTTTGCAGACCAGTAAATTATTTGCCATATACCATTATATGATATGTATAACTGACGTATCAATGAGTGGCCCCTGTTTTAAAAGCACATTCCAATCACCCTAATTAATAAACTATTTTGATCACCTAATTTTTTTTTTTGATTACTGTTTCATTTAGTAAACTGGCATATCTCAGGGAAGGCAAATGGCAAATATTGCCAAGGGAATGGGAAATATGTTCTGTGTTTTCTGTTTAATCAATTTTAATACTTCATGCAGCATGGTATCATTAAGAATGTCCCATTACATTAAACCATTTGCATTATTTCATATCAAAACAAAGTACTTCTTTTTCTTTTTTCTTTTTTGAATAGCTGTTATTTTTACAGGCATAAATAATGAATATGTCTGAAATGCTTCCTTGGCTCAGGTTAATGCATTAATATTCAGTTATGTGTTCACTAAATATTCTTCCTATATATTGGAAACTGTTCGTGGTTCTGCAATGGAGTGTTTTTGAATGGGAAACCATTGTTTTTTTTATTATAGTTATCATTAAAGTATGCTGAAAAAGATTGTGATAATGGAGATTTTGGAAACTGCAAAACAATCAGTGAAAGATGATAAGGGAATAAAAAAAAATTCTATATTACAGTGTTGTACCAATGACATTTTTCTGAATTAGTGTGAATTGCCTGAGCTCTTCTGGACATGTCTGTGCAACACCGTTAATATGTCCTAGGGATGACTTTGTGATATCACACTTTTTAAGGAAGTATGATTGATATTGAATTTAAGAATTCAGTGGGACCGGCCCATGAAATAGGAAAATTAGGAAGTTACCTATACTGTGTGTCCTCACAGGTGGCGCAGTGTTAGTGCTGCTGCTTTGCAGTAAGGAGACACTGGAAGATTGTGGGTTCGCTTCCTGGTTCCTCCCTGTGTGGATAGCGCTTTGAGTACTGAGAAAAGCACTATATAAATGTAATGAATTATTATTATTATTTGTGTCTCTGCGGCAGGTAAGAAGACCAACTGTACCGAATTTTTCAGGGCATCCTCTATAGAAGCATCTTGAAAGTACACTTGGTGGGGACACCATTTGTCCTGGACCATTATATTATGTGACAAATTAGGACAAGTGGTAGGACACATTTTGTCTCAATTTATCACATAACACAATTTTCCCACTGAAAGAAGCTTGAGGAGAAGGTTGAAGGGACATTAAGGAATGAATGAGAAGGTGGCCAGTGTGGGAAGAGACCTTGACGTCACTGCCCTCCCCCACCACCACACTCCTGCCTAGTTGTACAGTAGCGTTCATCATGAGACAGCCAGAGTCTAGCATGTGTAATAGAAATGGAATATAGAATATAGTGATCATTCATAATTTTTCAAAAATTATTTATTTGTTTTATTGTAATCGTGAATTTAAAAAGATACTGTTTTGACTTAATTATTTGTAAACTGTGTACTAATAGTTTGATGTTACATACACAGTTACACTTTACAAAAATGGATATTGGTGGGTGTATTTAAATGTTCAAACCCAGATTATTGGATCCCTGAAGCAGCAGAACTAACCAGTGCACTACCATGTAGTAAAAGGTAATTAAATTGTTTACCTAACTACTTGCAGGTACTTATTAACTCACAGCCAGGTTCTTATTCACACAGATTATGTGAGCTATTCATAATCCACATTTTGATTGTAAATTTAAATGACTATAGGTGTGTGGAGGGCAGGTTCACAGCTTAAGGTTGGGAGCCTATTTTAAATTATTAATCATTTACTCTTGCATCTTTGGGTGGGGCGTGGTAGCGTGACAGGAGCAGTTTCAGCGCAAGATGTGGGATCGGACAGCCCTGCACTTTGTGCACATGTGTAGGAGCACCCACAACCCTAATTAGTGCCTCACCCCCGCTTTAAAAAGGGAAGAGAGAAAAGAGAATAAAAACAGAAAAAAGACAAGAGCCGTGTGAACAGCATCAGGTGGAGTGGCAGGTCGAGCCAGCCAGTGAGTATGGGAATGGCAGTGCGGTGGTTGTCCCTGCGACTGAGCAAAGGATCAGCGCTCTAGGCACAGATTGTCCCCACTGATTGAATATTGTGAAATTTGGTGCGATCATGGTGGAGTCCTCTCTAGGCATCCGAGGTACACTGGAGCGAGCTAGAAGGAAGACGAGAGGACAACTAACCCCGAGCAGTATGGCCAATGCCGTTCGAGACAGCCAAGACATGTGGAGAGGACTGCAGCTGCTAGTGTCTCAGCCAGCTGAACGAGCAATGGGTGAGCTGGGAGATGAAGATGGTGTTACGCTGGGCTCGTCTGTTGCAGCACAAAGGACCCGATTATGGATTTTAACTTTATGGACTGACATTGTTTTTAGGATTATTTATTTCTTGAAGAGAGCACTGCACTTTAATTTGAACAATGTTTTGGTTTTGACTATTTTTAATGAAAGCACTTGGGACCTGTTACACCTACCTCTTGCTTTGTGAGTGTCCTCATCTACCTAGCTGCCTAGCTGTCATGACTATCAATGGTAATGGGTTCAAGAAGTTCCCAAGACAGAAGTGGTAGCATGGAGCTGACCCGCACTGTCACAATGTGAATTTTGTAGAGTCAAATGTGGGTATGCTAATTAAAGTCTCTGGCAAATTTGGCACACTTGCTTATCTACACTAGTGAACTGTGGTATTTAATATGCACTCTAAATAGTTAAATTGCATTGGACCACTGTAATTGTTATCTTTTTATGACATGAGACATACAAGAGACAGATTTTTGCCTGGCCAAACTTGAATATAATGTCAAATCCACAGGCAAACCTGGTACACTGCACCATGTAAAATGAAGTGATATACTGTACAGTATGTAAAGGGTACAGCAGAGAGATTAAGTAAGGACGTAATACAATCTGTATTTGAAAAATGTAAAGAAAGTGTCTTTTCTTGAGCAGAACTTGGAAAAAAAATCAGATGTGGCAAGAAAGGACATGTATTGTACATACGTTAATCTCATCTCATCTTTCCACCTGCTTTTCCTAGTGACGGTTGCAGTACATACAGTACATCATTATTTCTAGTTGATTTGTAATCTGATGTACCAATGAAAAAATCCAGATTTTTTGGGTACTGTCGCAATTTATTAAGGTCAATATCCTGAAATTGGCTGATGAAGAGTTGGTCACTTTAGTGGCAGATAAAAAAAAAAAAACACATATCACCCTTTGGAATCATAATACTCTATTCATCCATCCATCCATTTCCTAACCCGCTGAATCCGAACACAGGGTCACGGGGGTCCGCTGGAGCCAATCCCAGCCAACACAGGGCACAAGGCAGGAACCAATCCTGGGCAGGGTGCCAACCCACCGCAGGACACACACAAACACACCCACACACCAAGCACACACTAGGGCCAATTTAGAATCGCCAATCCACCTAACCTGCATGTCTTCTATTCAACATACTATATATTAATGGCAATAAAAAAAGGCAAAGCTTATGCTGTAAATTAAGAGTCATTGTATTCTTATTTGTCAGAAAAAATCTGGGCAAAAGATAAGAGGGGAACGCATAATGAAATGACGGCAAGTACGGTGAATCTAAATAATGTAAAAGATATAAGGAAACTCTCCCAACTAAATCATTTTAATACAAAAACACAAGAAATATTACAAGGAAAAATAGATTAAACTATTTGAAATATCTGTGGTTAAAACAGGTACAATGATTAAAAATGAGTACTGTGAAAAGGGGGCTTTGTCTTTGGAATCAGCAATAGTGACTAATTATGCGACACCATGGCACAGATGGCAGGTTAGTATGTGGGCTCTTTTGTTACCACACCTGTCCCAATCCTCTTTGATAGGTAAAAACATAGCATAGTTTGAATACGATAAAATTGCAAACAAAGCATAGGTCGTATTAGAAAAATTTGTTTTATTACAGAGGGGAAACCCAGAACTCAAGGAAAAGCAAGGATCAGGACTAGAATGATGACTAATTACTTGGTATCTTCACTACAGGAAACTTATTATTGTAAATAGACAGGCCCTATAAAAAGCAGAAAAATAATTATTAAACAAAGCAATAACCAGAAACATGGAGTAGTAAATGCAAAGACACAGCTATTGAGAAGAAATAAGTGGACAGGAAAAACACAGATACAGAAGGGTAGATAACACAAAAAGTAAAAAGTAAATGATCAACGATTGGTTATTTTCATTGTTGTAACAGGCAAGCATGCAAAAACTCAAAAAAACACCAAAACATTTGCAAGTAAGTCCTTTACTTGACTTTACAGAGAAAATACATGATTTCAGGTTTCGAAAGTGCACACTATTTCCTAGTGTAAAAAATGTAAATCTGGTTGCAGCTTCCAAAAAAGAGTAATATTGTTATTTCACAGAACAGAAACAAAATAATAATAATATAATAATAATAATAAAATTTTTTTTTTTCATTTTTCCTTTTCATTGATATTTATTTAAAACTAATCACTAATGCACATTGTGTTTTCCCTCATAAATAAATAAACATCTATAAATATATAAACATAGCTTCGCTGTTGACATCTACATTTGGCTGACAGTAACTTCTTGCACTGGGCTCTGCCTTTACCATTTATTTTCCTTTTATTTTATTCACTTTCAATCATTCATTGTTTCTAGGGTCTCAAGTTGGAAGCCACACTATAAAGGCACAGTGGCTTGGTCACTTGGACTTAGCAGCATTTTTTCGGCTCTGTAAAAGTACAGAGAGAGCATTAGCTCATCTGATCTTTTGTAGAACCCGAATTCTTGTCATTTTTCAACATCTGATTACTAAAATATTTTGAAGCAATATCTTTGCAAGGCATCACTATAGTTATGTTTAAACTATGCCATTGGCAAGTAACTTCTCAAAGAACCAAAAGGAATTGGATGAAATGTGTTGGTAATAAACCCAAATTTCAGCACCCTGTAACACTGACAACATCTACAATTTTCACGGATATACCTGATTCCTTTAAATTGTTACAAAAATAATTTCACTGAATGCTACATTTTTATTAACATTGATCCTATGATGAATTCATCTTAAAAGAGCCATTCAGTGACATTTAGGCTGCCAATAAAATCCTGATATTGAAAAATTCAGGCTTAAATCTTGAGAGAGTCTAAAAGGTGTAATCCTTTATTAGAAACTGGCACTTAATATAACCTTCCACGCAACAAACATTTGAGCAGATTTGTGGGCAATGAATGCTAAGCAAGTACAGAAATAAGAAAATGATTGACTAATCTCTTCCTTGTCCTAGTTCAAAATATCCCCAGATAGATATATAGCAGCCTTAATTATGAAAATAAGAAGAGATACTTCAGAATCATAGGCTTTCCTGAAGGTATCAAAAACAATAATCCCATGGCTACCACCACACTAATTCAGGGAAATAGTTACATTACATTTAAGACTGAATTGCAGAAATTATGGAAACTCCTTGAGTCTACTGTGTTATCAGACTTTGAACAGTGACTGCCCTATTCCTCCTTTTCAATTAAAGGCAAATAGCATTAAAAGCAATTAAAACATTTCTAATGAGGACAGCTGAAAGAATTCAGATTTGTTGTGATGGAGATGGATCTTTGGGTAGAAGTTTTGAAAAACTTTTCTTGCCACAGCAAATTTGGGTTGGTTTGAGGACAAAAGGGGAACCAACCCACTATAGGTGTATGTAAGAAAGTTACATGTGGATGTTGCTGACTAAGCGGTTTATTATCCTGCTGAGTATCCCACTACAACACCACGAATAAAACATTTACAACCTCATATATAGGAAATAGCAATAATGTTAGGGTTAAGATGTGTTCATTCCATATACACCTGACAGACACTTTCAGTTCAAATATCAAGAGATAACATCTGTCTTCTGTCAAGTAAATGACTCAAGGTAAAGGTATCAAATATTAACATAGAAACTTTTTACTTTTCCCATGGCCAGTTTTGATAAAAGCATACACTAAATAAAGGTTAGTCAACATTACGTAGCATAGTCAGGATTTGGAAATAGAAACAGTTCCCGTGTCCCCTTTTAGTGAGCACACATACTATTTGTTCCCTGTGTGATGGGTGCTATGCAACTATACTGGGGTACCCAGAGCTTCTTGAAAATTAAAGTGTGTGGTTTTTGAACAGACATTTTTACGTTACTAATAATTTAGTTTACATTTTTCATAGTCTTTCATAGTCTTCTTATGATCTTATTAGCAAATATTTTCCTAGTGAAATGGTGTGTGATTGGAAAGCTACTGTATAAAAGATCATGTTTAAGGAGGCACAAGAAAGAAGTACTCTTGTGACACTTGTTTAAAAACAATTAGATCCTTGCATTTATCCAGTTATATTTAAACCAGCTTAATCAAATTATAACAACATACACATCACATCACACAAGGTAATTTAGATGATCAATATTTCACATTTTACAAGGAGAATTCTCAACAAAACACAGTACCATGATTATGTATATATGGTGTCAGAATTAATTGACATTAAAATAGTGCTAGAATCTCATGAATTTAGATAGGAAAGTTTTATATTGTGTTAACAAATCTATGACTGACATTTTACAACTCTAAAAACAGTATTATAAAGTCATATACAAATTTTCCTAAACAAGTATAACCTATTTTTCTCTAACAGTCTAAATTGCATGGTCACCTGAAGTAAGAAAGCACAAAACTGGGTTACATCAGGGTTAGTTTCCTTATTTAAATTCTTTACCTAACAATCAGTGTAAGTAACACAATCAACAAACTTCTCCAAAAACTCCTACTACTAGCTTTCCACTATAAACACTTGTACTCCTTCTTGTGTTTTCTCTCATGAGAAGGCTCTGTCTAAAAGCATTTAAAATTAGAATCTCACATTTTTTATGGTAAATGGTATGAGGTTACTGTCTTCTTCTGTCGCTATTTGAAATACACTTGTTTCACAAACAAGATCATAAGTAATACTATACTGTGTAGTATCATATACCTACTGTATGTAACAATGGAAAATATAATATGTAAGAACACAAAAATAATGTAATAATTCAGGTTTTTGTTGTGAAACACCTAAGAAATGAATAAGGCACAAACCGTATTTAACTTTCGCCACCTGCCAGATAAAGTCTTTTAATATTATGAACTTTTCTTAATATGTGGTATTGGCAAGTAGTTATAAAGAGAATGGCCCAAAATGGGGAGAAGGGCCTACTGGATATTTTGTATTCAGTAGGGAACAGAGAATGATCAGATTGAAAAACAGTACAAGGTTCACGCATGGGTTTGGAAAGGAACTGGCAGACCATTATGTGCTATAAAAGTAGATGTAGTCTGCTTTACAAAGTGCAAAAGGCAGAGATCCTAATAATGCATTCAAGTGGAGTATTAATGATCTTAGAAGTATGGTGGCTTTGAAAGGAAAAATCATAAACAAAAAAGAGTGAAAAAAATTTAAAATGAATGCTAAAAAATAAAAAGTGCAAAAGAGAGTTCATAAAATATGAATACTGCATTAAAACTAACTTTGAAAAGTTTGCTTGTATAATTAAAAATATGAATGTGTGAAATAAAACAAAATAGATTGCAGTAAATAACAAGAAAGTCAATACATAAGAAAACAGGGAAAATTAACTAATAAATAGTGTATGAAATAAAAATCAGAAAATGAGTGTATTAAATTATTATAAAAGGAATTAATGACATAAACATATATGGTCAAGTCAACCATTGATGCTTAATGTAATATTCACAAAAAAAACTAAGCAACCAAGGTGGCATACTAATGTTTCAAGGCAAAGACATAGTGGTTATGATTTATTTTACAGATTAATACATTGATGGTGGCATGTATCACGAAGTGTGATTTTCCCAAAAGCTCTGACTGCAGTGGATCTCTGTAAATGAAGTAGTAGAACCACAGATTTGACAGGATGAAGAATCAGAACAAACCTTAATATCTTGAAACATAAACAGCTAATAACACAAGTTTTTGCATCTATGCAAATTATACTCTACCTCCAGATATTTACTATACGCATTACTATGCAGGAATGACGAAGCTGTGTAGGACAACATGGGCATTGCCCATTCTGCTAGACCTTAGTGGCATACTAAGCCAGTTAAGGCAGCAGATTTAGCAGACATCCATATGGCTGTCTCCACTTACATTCCAAGCTAAGTGACTGAACTCCAACTTGTACCAGGATCTGCCTGTACTTAATTTGATAGCAAAGATGTTCAGAGTTGCACTGATATCTCTCAAGGAGCCCCAGTGCAGACGGCTTGAGTCAGAAGACACGAAATGAACAAGACAATAACAAAGATCTATAATATATTGAAATAACAACTTGGATGGACAGAATAACTTACCTATGAGAAAATCCTTATTTTGTAACTGAAATTGACTTTTATCCAATCATCACAGATTAGAATGCCTTCTTAAAAACTAGCAGCACTCACATATCTCACAGAAGACACTCTCACTGAACTCCCTGGAGAATTCTGAGGGCACTCTGAGGAAATTCTCACACTCTCTAAAATGTCCGTCCAAAATCTCTCTCCAAAACGAAAACCCTGATGAGCTGTTCTGTCTCTGAGTTTTGGGGACTGAAACAGATAAAATCTTTACTCTTTGTGGACCAGAAAGCTGAGATTCAGTCTGCCAATCCAAAGCTGTGTACCAGTAGTCTGAAAAGGCAAAGAAGTAGCCATTACTTCCAGAATGAGTAGTGCTTTTTCCTTTTACGTGTTTAACTGAGGAAAACACTGCACACCACACACAAGGGACCATGCAGAAAAGAGAAAGAGTACACTCAAAACAAGAAGAATCCTCCATTTATTATATCTATCTATCTATCTATCTATCTATCTATCTATCTATCTATCTATCTATCTATCTATCTATCTATCTATCTATCTATCTATCTATCTATCTATCTATCTATCTATCTATCTATCTATCTATCTATCTATCTATCTATCTATCTGTCTATCTATCATTTGAACCCAGAGTAGCAACAAAGTAGCAGCTCCACACAAAATTGGAATCATCTTGAAAGACTTGGTATAGTCAAACTACTTATTTATGCCAAGATCAATAAGAATTCTAAATAGCAAGTAAACAGCCAGCCTCTCTATGTTATATGTATTTCTGTCTATTTTGTCTGTATCCTGTCTTATATATCAATATATATATAATCACACATGTGCGATTGGGAGGAAGTGAAAGGGCTTAACTGCGCAAAGGATTGTGTCAAGAGAGGGGTTGGCAAAGTGCACTAATGCCTATTCTTCTTCATCTGCAGATCCTCAGAAAAGATGACTTTGTGATACCTCACTTATGATTCCTTCCACCTTCACCCTCATTTCCAGTTCCTCCTGAAGATCCTCCCATTAACTGCTCTGCCTGATGTCATTTCTGTCCCTCAGTTCCAGCTCTTCCTATCTGAGCTCTAATATAAACTCCCTGCAGCTAGTTACCAGTAATTCAAATATTAGGCTCAGTCTCAAGAGTTTACTCTTTTGTGCATTACAATTTGGCAATTTATTTATTTTTGCTTGTTGTTGACAGTATACAGGATGGTACCTCAAACCTTTTTTGTGGTCTTGCCTCTTCATTTACAATGTGTAGTTATCAGACTTCTATAATCCTTGTGGTTATCAAAAAATCTTATTGTTATGGTTCTTAAAACAAGTGTGCTTCAATTACCTTGATGTCAGCCTAACAGCTGGAGGTCCGCCTCCTATAACAGAGAAAGGTAAGGTAAATAAAGGAGGAGCCTTACTGAATTATTTAATAAATTACCTGGCATTGCTGAAGGCAAAACAGATAATGGATTAACTCTCTCCTCCTTTCCCACATTATTATCACTGTCCCTGGGTGGGCATGTTAAAAATAATTTTCCTTTTCCACAGCTGTGACAATGAGGTTCTCAGACTAAACAACATAATAATTTGAAGTTGAATATAAGATCATTTTGTCAGTCTGGAAGCATATCTCATTTTGGAATGTTAATCTGGGGAATGTGTGCCATAATCTTTGTATTATAGTGTTTCTCATTAATGTAACCCAAAGGTGTCTGATATTTACCTTCTACATTTCAATGTTCACACAAACATCAGATTGCTGTGGTGACTGTAACTTCTGCAGGTCAATAAACAAAGGTAACCTTTGTATCTTGTGATGAAGTCATTTCTCTGCTCCACTACTGCGGCTATATCTGGTACTGATATGTTGAACCATGTCTAAACTTCTATGAGTGTCACGCTCACTAAATATTTGTACCTGCATTCTGGTTGCTTTTCCTGTGAATTATACCGTATGCAGGAAATGCCAACCTCAAGTATCCAGTATCTATGTCTGCCTACAGGGTGACTGTGCACTAGAGGTTTTTTTTTTTTCAGTCTATGATGACCTTGAATGATGTGTCAGATAAAAAATATTTAAAATGTTGCTCTGAGCACACAAGTGCTCAAAGCTCCTGTTAATAAGTGGATTTTTTTTCTGCAGTGTTAGAGCATGCCTTGCAGTTCTCTCTGGTTTTGAATTTGAGCAAGCTCAGACCCTAATTAGCAAAGTTTGTGTAAAAATCTGAAGAGTGATAAGGGAATTGTTCAGACACTAAAAGAAACCTCGCAATTAAAATGTCCATTCAGAGAGAACACTGAGTTAGAGCAATAAGAGAGGGGCAATCACAGACAAAATGCATGGCACATTTTTTGTAGTTTTTGTAGCACAAACCTGTAAATTTGTGTACCTCTGCAGTTGTTCTGACAGTTGACTACCAGCTTTGCTCAGGCTGTACACCTGCATGTGATACAAAATGTCCTAGAAATAAATTTTGGTTGTAGTCCAGGGGACCTGTGCTTTCTCTTCTCTAGTAGAGCATAAATGCCGAACACCTTCTAGGACTGTCAAGGAGGTCAGAGAAATTGTACCTGAAAACAAACACAGCTCTAAGATAATTGAGATATTCAGTACCTTCCAAAGAAGCATACAAAGCACGAGATCCAAGTATTATGATTTTGTTCGTTTTAACTTGGATCGAAATCTTCTTTTGAGAGCTCTTTTTTTGCAAAGGGTTTGAATAAAGGTTGTTTCTACAACAACAACAATATTTATTTATATAGCACATTTTCATACAAATAATGTAGCTCAAAGTGCTTTACATGATGAATAAAGAGAAAAAAGACAAAGTAAGAATTAAAATAAGAGAACACTCATTAACATAGAATAAAAGTAAGGTTCGATGGTCAGGGTGGACAGAAAAAACAAAAAAAAAAATCCAGACGGCTGGAGAAAAAATAAAATCTTCAGGGGTTCCAGGCCATGAGACAGCCCAGCCCCCTCTAGGCATTCTACCTAACATAAATGATCAGTCCTCATTGTATTCAGGGTTTTCTTGGAAGGACTTGATGATGATGGTCACATGGACTTCTGGCCTTTAATCCATCAATGTAGGGACATCATGGTGCTTTGATTAGATGGTGGTGGCGCAGGTCGCCACCACAGAAAATCGGAAAAAGAACAGAAGAGAAAGTAGGGGTTAGTACAGATTTTGGAGCCACCATGAATAGCAATGATAATTAATTGAATATGCAGAGCATCAGGATTAAATTAAAATGAAGTTATGAGAAAGCCATGTTAAAGTAATGTGTTTTTAGCAGATTTTTAAAGTACTCCACCATATCAGCCTGGCGAATTCCTATTGGCAGGCTATTCCAGATTTTAGGTGCATAACTGCAGAAGGTCGCCTCACCACTTCTTTTAAGTTTAGCTCTTGGAATTCTAAGCAGACACTCATTTGAAGATCTAAGGTTACGATTTGGAATGTAAGATGTCAGACATTCCGATATATAAGATGGAGCGAGATTATTTAAGGCTTTATAAACCATAAGCAGTATTTTAAAGTCAATTCTGAATAACACAGGTAACCATTGTAGTGACATCAAAACTGGAGAAATGTGCTCGGATTTTCTTTTCCTAGTTAGGATTCTAGCAGCTGCATTCTGCACTAGTTGCAATCGATTTATGTCTTTTTCGGGTAGCCCTGAGAGGAGTGCATTACAGTAATCTAATAGACTGAAAACAAAATCGTGAACTAATTTCTCAGCATCTTTCAGTGATATAAGAGGTGTAACTTTTGCTATATTTCTTAAGTGAAAAAATGCTGTCCTAGTGATCTGATTAATATGCGATTTAAAATTCAGGTCACAGTCAACAGTTACCCCTAAATTCTTTACCTCCGTCTTGACTTTTAATTAGAAAGTTTATTTCTAATAACCTCATTATATCCATTTTTGCCAATCACTAAAATTTCAGTTTTCTTTATTTAGCTTGAGAAAATTACTACTCATCCACTCAGAAACACAAATAAGACATTGTGTCAGTGAAACAACAGAGTCAGGGTCATCAGGTGCTATTGATAAATACAGCTGCGTGTTGTCAGCATAGCTGTGGTAGCTCACGTTGTGTCCCGAGATAATCTGACCTAACGGAAGCATGGAGATCAAAAAGAGCAGCGGACCCAGGATAGAGCCTTGTGGAACACCATATAGAATATCATGTGTCTTTGAAGTATAATTACCACAACTAACAAAGAATTTTCTACCTGTCAGGTAGGATTCAAACCAATTTAAGACACTGTCAGAGAGGCCCACCCACTGACTAAGGCAATTTCTAAGAATATTGTGATCAATGGTATCAAATGCGGCACTCAGATCTAAGAGGATGAGAATAGATAAATGGCCTCTGTCTGCATTTACCCGCAAGTCATTTACTACTTTAACGAGTGCAGTTTCTGTACTGTGATTTGTTCTAAAACCCGATTGAAACTTATCAAGAATAGCATGTTTATTGAGGTGGTCATTTAGCTGCATAATGACGGCCTTCTCTAGAATTTTACTTAAGAAAGGCAGGTTAGAAATTGGTCTAAAATTTTCAAAAGCAGAGGAGTCGAGATTATTTTTCTTGAGTAGGGGTTTAAGACAGTCTGGGAAGACCACCGTATCTAATGACGAGTTTGCTATGTCAAGAATACTATCAATTAGCACACCCGATACTTCTTTGAAAAAACTTGTTGGTATTGGGTCAAGGACGCAGGTGGAGGGTCTCAGTTGAGAAATTATTTTATATAAATCAGGTAAATCTATCCTGGTGAAAGAATTTACTATGTTTATAATCTTAGTACTGGGGCTTAAGAGGATCTGCAGTGTTGGGGAGATATATTATATTATTTCTAATATCATTAATTTTTTGATTGAAAAATACAGCAATAGCCTCACAAGTTTCACTGAAAGTATTCTGGAGGCATTCCGTTGAGTTAGCTGGGTTTAGTAGCATTGTTACTTATAATTCTGGAGAAATAGCAACGCCTCTCAAGACGGACTGTGTTATTGTATTTTGTTATTTTAACTTTCAATATCTCATAGTGGATAGTTAGTTTAGTTTTTCTCCATTTACGCTCAGCTCTCCGGCATGTTCTCTTTAAATCAAACACTCTTTGGGTCTTCCATGGTATAACAATGCTAGAAGATTTTTTAACTGTCTTTTCAGGTGTGACTATGTCAACAGCAGCTCTCACCTTAGTATTAAATTTTTCTACCTTATTATTTACATTATCCTCGCTATTGTAGTTAACACTACAAATGGACTGGTTGCTTAGAATGTTTGTAAATTTTGAAGCTGCTGATGAATCAAAGAAGTGTTTTTTAACAACATGCTTCTCGTGAATGTTTTCTATCATTATTTCTATATTAAATAGTAAAAGAAAATGGTCTGATAGACCAATATCAATGATCTGCTTCACATCAACTTTCAGTCCTTTAGTAATTAGTAAATCTAATATATGACCTGCTTTATGTGTAGACTGATTAACGAGCTGTCTCAAATCAAAAGAGTCCAGGAGGTTCATGAATTCTTTTACTTTTGGGTCACACTGATTATCGATATGAAAATTAAAGTCACCAACTATTAGGAGCGCGTCATAGTTCGTAATTATAATTGACACCAAGTCTGACAACTCTTCAAAGAAAGACGCATTGCATTTAGGAGGTCTATACACGAATACTACTAGAAACTGAGAAACTCCATGAATAACAACGGCAAGATACTCAAAGGACTTGAATTTACCAATACGGACATCTTTACACTTTAACTGGCTTGAGTAAATGTTTGGTAAACCGCCGCCTCTCTTTCCTTGGCAATCCACATGAGCAAAGCTGTAATTTGGAGGCGCAGATTCAATAAAAACAGCCGCGCCATCAGAGCTAAGCCACGTTTCACTTAGTGCAATAAAATCAATTTTCCTATCACTAATAAGATCATTGATGGAAAATGTCTTGTTGGTTAATACTCTAACATTTAATAAAGCCATTTTTAATATTTCGGAACATCAGAGCTGAATTTTATGTGCGTTATGGGTATTTGAGATAGAAATTAAGTTATTTTTATTAGCGCCGCTCTGTGCATATTTTTATTTAATCTATAATCTGTTTTTATAGATTTAATACATTGTTCATCTAAAGGTGTAATTGTAATTAAATTATTGATATTTATGCCACACTGCCTAGATTTTTTACATGCATTGAGGTTAGTTATTAGAGTAGTAATGCAGTGCACTTTTGCGGAAGACTTTGTTAAAGAATTATCATGTCCTAGCAAAGCATTACGGAAAGGGTGAGGAGTAGAAATAGCGAATCAAGAGAGACGAATTACCTTAGTGATGTTTTCGGAGAGGACCTGGGATGCAAATCTATTTGGATGCAGACCATCCCGCTTGAAGAAACGCATCCTCTCCCAGAAGAGGTCCCAGTTGTCTATGAATCTGATGTTTTGATTCTCGCAGAAGCCTTTCAGCCAGGTGTTTAATCCCAGCAGACGACTGCAATACTCGTTTGATCTTCTAACAAGAGGTAGGGGACCTGAGATGAAGATTCTTCCAGACGGGGTCCTCTCCTTTGTGGCTTTGATTAGTGCTGCAAAGTCCGCCTTGAGAATCTCCGACTGTCGGTGTCTCACATCGTTTACCCCGGCGTGTTTTACAATGGATTCCACTGCCCTGTTCTTGTGCTTCTCAAAGACTGTCGGTGCACATCTCATAACATCTCGGACACGAACACCGGGAAAACAAGAAACAAAAGATTTCTGATTAGGGCATGCAATGTTCAGATTTCTTACGATTAAATCAACAATCACAAATACATCACCCGAGGTTGAAGGCAAACTGGGAGTGCGGAGAGGGTCGAACCGGTTCTGGATGGAGATGCTTGCCTGTGCTGATGGAGGTGTTCTATCCCCCATTCATCGTTGGC
This sequence comes from Erpetoichthys calabaricus, assembly GCF_900747795.2. Classification (NCBI taxonomy): domain Eukaryota; kingdom Metazoa; phylum Chordata; class Cladistia; order Polypteriformes; family Polypteridae; genus Erpetoichthys; species Erpetoichthys calabaricus. Next base: position 100,198,576 of record NC_041399.2, read on the forward strand.
GTCATCGCTCTGATGGCGAGGCGCGGGGGTGAAGCTCACTTGGCCTTGGAGGTGAGTGGCACAGTGTGGAGTCGATGTTATTGAAACTCGATGTGTTGCGTCGATTTTAGATGACAGGGATGATTTTTCCAGCAGCTGAGCCTTCAAATCCCTCAGGTACCTCTGTCTGGACAGGAGTTTCTGGATCTGGTTGTCGAGAGCCTGGAGTTCTTCGACGACGCGATTCATCTCACTGTCGGTTCCTGCTTCTGCTTCATGCCCTAGGAAAGAATGAGAGAGAGAAGTTAGCAACCAACACTAATAGTTTCATTTTCATCTTGTTGAACACTGTTTTATTTTATCATTATTTCAGAACACTTTATTCATTTCTTTACAGACACCACCATTTAGAGGTTTCAATGCTAAGACGTGAATGTGTGTTGCCATGCTACATCTTCTGAAGGTCATATCATTAGTACTATGCTATGTAAACTGGCACTGGGTGTCAGACATTGTAAAAAAATAACTTTTATGAATGTCATTCTTAATGACTTTTGGTTACAGACTTTTTGGCTAGGTTTCTTCAGACTGTGAGTTCTAGTTTATTTGTTGGGATTACTTACACAAATGTTCCAGTTTAACTTTCCAGTATCCACTAGAAAAGTCCATTGTACTGAAGCAGCTTCACAAGCTATGCAATGCATTTCCCAGGCATGGTGTGGAGTAGAAATCTTGAGCCACTCTGAAAAACAAGCTTTTTTGTAGAGAAAGATATTCAAAATTCTGAAAATGGCACATAATACTAAAGACTCTACAACCCTCAACAGTCAAAAAAATGAAAAGCAGAATCAAACAGAGCATGCAAGAGTCTGTTTCAGCCCAATGAAGATGTTTATCATGAGCAACAACCTGCTTTAACTAGCTCCTAAATAACCAATTAAACAAAACATTGCTAAAATAATTGAAAAGATAGCAGGCAAAAACAATCAAGAACACAATAACACTAATCAACAAATCCTGTTTAAACATTTATACAAAATAATGAGCAAACTTCACAGAAACATGCAGAATAAGCACATCAGAATATTAAAGAGAATCAATTTTACAAGGACAGAAGTTCAGAAGAAAGGATGAACTGACCGTGATGCTCGGTCTTCCTCTGTAATATGTCCAAAAATGGGCACCAAGGCCATGTGACCACTGCCCCAGCATCACACTTACAATGATGTCATGACGTAGCAATTATTATGAATCCTTGAAAGAAAGGAAATATCACCGGTCAGAAAAAGTAATGAAACAAATAAAAAATGCATAAAACTGGACAAAAATAATGTCATCCAATAGCTAAACAACTTTAAATATTAAAAAAAATTGATAATGGCGCAACTTTCAGTGTGAAGTCTCATAATCAATCTTTCTGATAGATGGTCTGATACTGTTACCTGATGCCTTTTCATCTAGATCCATGATAATGGGCACAGAAGACATCAGAGTAAGCAAGAAGTAAACAGTCCAACTGCTGCTGCAACTGCTCCTCTCTCATTAATGTCATGTGTTTACGTTGTATCTGAAATGAGATTTTAGCTACTTTGGTTTATAACATTAAGAAATATTCAGTCTTCTGATTAACCAAGAAAGAAGCACCCTAAAATCTGCTGTCACATCATACATGCAAGTTATCATGAGTAAGAATAATCATATGAGTACTTCATCAGAAGTCCTTCTTTACAGTAGTTACAGTCCATTCTACAAAAAGTGTTGGCAAACAAGATAGGTTATAAGAGTGCCATGAAAGTGGGCATGACACTTGTCTAACCTTGATTGACTACATACTTCAGAGAGTTACCAACTGCTGACTTTTCCAGAAGACAGAAATTTTGAATAGATCTTCAGGAGATATGATACTGATATTCTCATTCTATACCTAACTGATTACATTTAAGACTATGTGTTCTGATCTTGTGTCAAGTAAAGCTCAAAGAACAAAAAAGACAGCAAAAAGAATGCATCTAATATTTAGGATGTATCCACCGATTCACTATATTTATTTTTATATATTATATTGGGTATACCTGTACATTCAGAAGAAGCAGGCACTTGGCCAGTGGCATCTGCTAACATGCATTTCCCAGAGAAGTGTCCTTGTTGTCAAAGCTCACATGATAATCCTCTTGTCTGTTCATTTGTTCCAAATTTCGATAAATGGTGTTTTTTCCTCTAAAGAAAGATGCTCTTAGCAGTCTAATCCAGAATTAATTTGTTCCAGATTTAGACCTGCTGGAACAGTCAACTCCCCCATGTTCTAGTACCACACTTCTCTTCTTACTTAACCTTTCTTAAATGCCTGCACTTTCACAATCCTGGAAAGTTTTTTTTTTTTATTATTTTTTTCATCATTTGAAAATGTACAAGTTTATAAGGGAAAATACATACAAAACAAAAGCTGTGTGCCAAGAAACCATTTATTTATTTGTCCATTTAAGCTTTTATAAGTTACTATACCTATGGTTTTTGAGGTTAGGGCAATAGGTATGCACTATCAGCATACCATGCCATTGGACCATTAATGAAAACAAAATGATTCAGATGCCACTCGCCGTAGTCCCTTTGGTTACATAACTGGAAAAATATGTAGTGGTTATAGAGTTAATATGTTCTGATAGAATAAGGTGGTTCCATCTGTCAGAATTCTGTCACCAAAAATGACTCTGGTGGTGGTGGTTGGGAGCATGCACTGATACAGTGCATTGCTGCACCCACCACATGGCAAACCATCTCAGGATCCTAATTAAGGTTGCAGCTGTGCAAAAGGTGACACCTCAGCACCACAATAGTTTGGATGGAATGGAACATTCTGAATTTTTTTACAGTGGCTGGAGTGCCAATCCTGCCACCAATCCCCAAATTTTCTCTTGCAAGTTAGAAGATCTGCTTGCAGAGCTGGATGCAGGTTAACGTCATACTGAGGACTGAGCAATTGCAGGTTAAGGGCCTTGCTCAAGGGCCCAATGGAATGGAATGTGACTGCTAGAAAACTGGCATTTTCCTTGTGGAGATGAGGAAAGAGAAACTGAATATGACTGTCTTCAAGGCACAGATAAGTAAGTATAAGTAATTATAAGAGAAGTAACCCTATGTGCTTTTCTGAGGTAGAGTTTTTGGGAGAGCCATCATATTTCGTATGATTTGCTTCCTTATGATATCATAAATTCTGTTGCTTTTAAATGATTGACTTTGTATCTAAAATCTTTCAAACTGCTTTAAGGAGTTATATGGTTTAGTCCAAGTCAGATGCATAAGGTGTATTAATAATAATAATAATTCTTTACATTTATATAGCGCTTTTTTGGATAACCCAGCTGAGAATCACCCCTCTTCTTACTTTTTGTAGTTATTGATGCTAGATAGGCTTGATACAGATGAGCAATGCATGTAATAACATTTATATTCTTATGCAATAACTGAAGCTTCGACCAGCTATAAACCTTAAACTCATATTCTATAATACTACTAGCACTTCTTCTTTCAGCTGCTCCCGTTAGGGGTCACCACAGGAGATTATCTTTTTCCATATTCTCCTGTCCTCTGCATCTTGCTCTGTTACACCCACCATATGCATGTCTTCATACATAAACCTTCTCTTAGGTCTTCCTCTTTTCCTCTTACCTGGCAGCTCCATCATTAGCATCCTTTTCCCAATATATCTATTATCTCTCCTCTGCACATGTCCAAACCAACACAATCTTGCCTCTCTGACTTTGTCTCCAAACCATCCAACCTGAGCTGACACTCTATTGTACTCATTTCTAATCCTGTCCATCCCCATCACACCCAATGCAAATCTTAACATTTTCAACACTGCCACCTCCAGCTCTGTCTCCTGTTTTTGGGAAAGTGTCACCGTTTCCAACCCATATAACATTGCTGGTCTCACTACTATCCTGTAGACCTTCTCTTTCACTCTTGCAAACTTTCTGCATCTTTCTGCCTATCTCACTACTTCTTCACCAACCTTTTTCTGTATACTCTCCTATACTTCTCCATTCCACCACCATGTTTCCTTGTCCTCCTTCCTTCCTGTCCCGATGTCACGCCAAACACCCTTTCTGCTGTCACCCTTACTGCTTCTGCTGTAGTTGCCCAGCTGTCTGGTAACTTTTCATTGCCACCCAGTGCCTGTCTTATCTCTTCCCCAACTCAACCTTGCAGTATTCCTCTTTCCACTTCCACCATTTAATCCTTGGCTCTGCCCTCACTCTCCTTTTCTTCTTGATCTCCAATGTCATCCAACAGACCACCATCCTATGTTGCCTAACTACACTTTCCAATGCCACTTGCAATCTACAATCTCCTTTAGACTGACCCTCCTGTGTGCATCTTCCTCCAATTTTGTACATCACCCTATGTTCCTCCCTCTTCTTAAAATACGTATTCACCACAGCCATGATCATCCTCTTTGCAATATCCATTACCATATGACCTTCTGCATTCCTCTCCTTGACATCAAACCTACCTGTCACCTCCTTATCTCCTCTGTTCCCTTCACTACCATGTCCATTGAAATCTGCTCCAGTCACCACTCTCTCTCCCTTGGGTACACTCTCCACCACTTCATCCATCTCACTCCAGAAATCTTTTTTCTCACCCATCGCACACCCAACTTGCAGGGCATATGCACTAACAACATTCAAACAACATTAATCATCATATCTTCAGTTTACAGCTTCATAACCATCTTTCTGTCTGACACTCTTTTCACCTCTAAAACACTCTTGACATACTGTTCCTTCAGTATAACCACTGCCCCATTTATTCTCTCATCCACACCATGATAGAACAATTTGAGCCCACCTTCGATCCACATGGCCTTACTTTCCTTTCATTTAGTCTCTTGCACACACAATATATTAACCTTCCTTCTCTCCATCATATCAGCTAATTCTTTCCCCTTACCAGTCATACTGCCAACATTCAAAGTTCCTACCCTCACTTCCACTCTCCTTACCTTCCTCCTCTCTTCCTGCCTCTGGACACGTCTTCCTCCCATTCTTGTCTTTCTTCGGCCAACAGTAGCCCAATTTCTGCCAGCACCCTGTTGGCTAACAGTACTGATGGCGACCGTTATTAACCTGGGCCTCGACTGATCCAGTATGGAAATGTGTATTGTTGTCCTCATTTTGATGTGGCAAAATTGTACACTAGATGCCCTTCCTGAAGTAACCCTCCCCATTTATCAGGGTTTGAGACCGGCATGACGAAACAAACTAGTTTGTGCATCCCTTGTAGCTGGTTAAATACTAGTAGCACTACTAATATTGTGACTGTAGCCACATAGGCTTACTGTTTAAAAGTGTCTTGGACTTACAATGGTGTATAAACTTTATTCAGCTTGGCCACAGTTTTAAGATGTGCACAAATTAATACCAGCCATGCAATTATATTTAAATCTATTGTTTATACATCTGTACAGGTTTTTATGGCAAAGTGTTTGGCAAATAAACCTTACACCTTTTTTTTTTGCATTTAATGCTCTCATGAAAGAAAGAAGAACCATTAAAGGTCTTGAAGTACTGCTGCATAAACCTATCAAAAATGTGCCAGGACTCCTCTGTTCTCTTTGGTCACTGATTCGTCTTGCAATGTCATATCCATGGCATTGTCTTGAAGTCAAGTCAAGTCAACATACTAGATTAAGTTGATAATTGTCCAGGCACAACAGATACGTTATTTTATAACCTGTTGATTAAAGCAACTGTGAAAATGATCAAGAAACTTGTCAACTGGTTTGAAGAAAAAATTAAGCAACCATTAAATTCTTAAATAGCTGCCTTACTGTGGATTAAAAAATATAAACTAGGGACTGTAACAACCACTAGCCTGCAAGTACATTAGTTCACATTGTTAGAGTCTTTATTGTAACTACTTTTTTCCCTGATTCCAGCAGACTGCAATAGTCATGCAACAACACCTCCCTGAAAAGTCCTTGCCATTCATTATTACTACTTTTTATTTTTCTTCAACTTTCCATCAATAGAATGATCCCATCTTGAAACAATCCTAATTTAGAATCTCACACTATTTGAAGTAAATAAAACATTATATGAGGAATGAAACAAATCTTTGAAAATCTAGAAAAGAATAGAAAGAGCACTAGAGGAACTGGCACAGTTTTCAGTGCTGGTACTTCACATCTCCAGATGCCTGCTTTCAAATCCTGCCCATACTTCTGTGGATTTTCCACATTCTGCTCATGTTTTCTCAGTTTAGCCACACTGGCAACTCTAAATAGAGCTGATTATTGATGTGAGCCTTAATATGCACTATCTGGGGTTTGTTTTATCTTTCTCCTCAATACTGCCAGAAAAGGCTTTTAGTATCATGTAACCAAGAATTTCAATGCAAATGTTTGCTGAAAACAGACAAATTAACATATAGATGAAGTGTATATAATGGTCTCTTTTTACATTTAGTAAAATAGTTTTAAATAATTTAAAGTTAGTCAAAGGCAGGACCCTAATTGCAGCGTGTCATAGAGTTCCCCTGGATAGGAGGCCAACTGTGGAATTTTTTGATACGTGTGTGACGGGCTGCAGTGCAAAGGAGATTTCAGTTCAAGGAGAAGAAAGGTCCCTTACCAATTACTAGAACTGTGAAGGAACCAATATGACAATGTAAGGACAATAGAAGGCAATCAATATAGGAAGGGTTATAAAGCCACCAAACTGATAGCAACAGAGACGTGTACTGCATTATGCGTGACTATCCTGTCATATATTGCACTAATCATGCTTCTGCAAGGCTGCCTAGACTTTTAGTGTAGACTGTAGTCCAGTATGTGGTATAGCGGGTCTGCGGCTTAGAAAAAATGCCAGTTTTAAATAAATAATCGACGCATTCAGGGCTTATAGAGGGGGCGTGGTAGTGTGGCTGGAGCGGTTCTCGGACGCAACGTGCTGCAGGCATTTCCTCGCTTATGTACACAGGTGAGGAATCATCCGCATCTGTAATTGATGCCAGGAGCTGCTAATCGCCACACCTGTGTCACGTCCCCACTATATATATATATAATAGGAGCATGAATGCGGAGGGGGAAGATAAAAAACGAGAAAGAGAACGGAGGTTAGGGAAAGAAGAAGAAAGCTGTTAGCTGAGAGCCGACGTGGAAGCAAGCGAGTGAAGCCTCGCAGTATTATCGACAGGCAGCTGAGAGAAGAGCCCCTTAGTGGAGTGTTTGGCAGGCACTCCTGGACATGAAGTAGTGGTAACTCCTGCTGGGCAATTATGAGGAGCAGGAGTGATCAAAAGGCAGTTGGCCAAGGAAGGCTGCGAGAGTCGGAGGCTTGGTAGGTTGAAACTCCAGCATGAGCGGCCTGGTCGTTGGGGAACCCAAGTCTCGGTCTGGATTAGCCAAACGAAGCCAGGGATTGGGAAGCTACCACACCAGCAGAAGTAGGAGAAGGTCAGCTGTAGGTAGGGCGACTCCCCTGGTGCATAGCCTGGATGGGAGCCGCCAGCAGAAGAAGGCACTGGGTCTTGTTTTTAAAAGATTGCTTTCAGCTATTGTTTTAATCTCACTTTAAATATTTATTGGATTTTAACCTCCACTGTTTCGCCCTATTTTTAATGGATTATTTATTATTGACTTTTAGAAACACTGCACTGTTTTGTTGTTTTTAATAAAAGCACTTCTGCACTTTGTACCTTCCCCTTGAGTCATTGTGATGTCTTCATTGTCCAGCTCATCCAGTGACATTACTAATGATGTTGGGTTCAAGGGTTTACAAAAGCGAGAAAGGAGCATAAAGCTGAACATGCATCGTCACACAGTACTACATGGATACCTGAGACCACCAGAGAAAAACTCTAAGAGAAACACCTGGAGAGATCTAAGAAGAGGTCTAAGAAACAGTTCCCAGATAGGGCTTAAAATTCTCCTAGTGTTTATGGACTTGTACTCAGTGAATAGCATGGGCAAGGGCACTGCCTGTATGGAAAGAACAACCACAAGATGGTAAGACTGAATGAACAGAAAAAAGAAAATTGTTAGGAAGGAATAATAGCTCTCTACTAATAATAGTCAAGGGACCAAACAAAGCTAAGTCAAAAATATCCTTTCCCTGACTTTGAATAAAAAAATACTTGAGAAAAAAAGACTGTGTCTTTGATCCAGTACACAGATACCATGAACTGTGCGTAATTAGTCTGTTATAAGTATGCCATGATGACACAAGCTGCCACATAATTGGCAATAACTAGCATAGCAATTGCACAGTATGGCAGCAGCCATGATTAAATAGCCACAAGACACTACAAAATGGTGTTTTTAACATAAAGTTAAAAGTAGTGTAATTAATTACGAAAACAAAGTAAAATGTAAGTGTAACAGGGTTACCTGCAATGTACTTTTCTTTAATGGATTTACCTTATGAGGCTGTCTACTGAGAATATTTTGTCCCCTTGAGGATGCTTTTATTAAAGGGGGAGTTATCTTTCTTTCCCAGTGGCACGCGTGACAGAGTTGGTATGAGTGAACTGACTGGCAATAACCTCAGGATACTCTCTTTCTTTATTAACAACCAAGGTCTAAGTTAATTCACAGAGATCTAAGAAATCACATAAGCAAAGAGAAAGAAAGAGGTTCCAAACTCATAATAACAACAGGCAGGTACAAGCGAGGCCAGATTCCTTCAAGAAAAAGATGCTAACAAATATTTTGAGATAATTGTAGGTAAGTGGAACAGCTACCTCTCAGGTTAGACAGAGACCGTTTGGCATAATTAATCAGGCCCTTAGAATATCAAGGATTTATTATGTTATGATCATTTTGTATTATAGTACTCCTTCTCTTCTTACATTTACATTTGTTTGCTAAGTAGATGCTTTTATCCAAAGTGACTTACCAAAGAGGTCATCATAATCGAGTAAACATCAGTCTGGGGGACTGTTTGAGAATAAGAGTTACAGGGCAATGGTACAAAATTGGTCATTACAAGTGAAGAGCTCAGAACAAAATACAAGATAGATTTAACTAACAGCTAATATGAGTTAAACATCCATCCATCCATCCATTTTCCAACCCGCTGAATCCGAACACAGGGTCACGGGGGTCTGCTGGAGCCAATCCCAGTCAACACAGGGCACAAGGCAGGAACCAATCCCAGGCAGGGTGCTAACCCACCACAGGACACACACAAACACACCCACACACCAAGGCCAATTTAGAATCCACCTAACCTGCATGTCTTTGGGAGGAAACCCACACAGACACGGGGAGAACATGCAAACTCCATTCAGGGAGGACCCGGGAAGCGAACCCAGGTCCCCCAACTGCGAGGCAACAGCGCTACCCACTGCTCCACTGTGCCGTCCCACGAGTTAAACAGAAATTCAAGAAACAAGAGAGACTTCAAATGTTGAAGTCAGCATTTCAAAAGGATGTGGGCAGTTCGTTCTACCACCTAGGAGCTACACATGCAAAGAGTCTAGATTGATATTTGATGCCACATAGAGGTGGCATCACCAGACACTGCTCATCAACAGATCTGAGTGGTCTAGAAGGAGCATAGCACCTCACAAGTGCCAGTATAAATATAGGTACTGTCTCGTGCTACGCAAAGATTTAAACTTAATACATGCAGGGTACAAGAAGCCAATGTAGTGATCTGAAAAGAGTAGTGAAATGTGTCTGCCATGGCTTGTTGAACACCAGACATGCTCCTGCATTCTGAATCATTTGGAGTGGCTTGGTGACACATGTTGTTACTCCTGTCAGCTGAGAGTTGCAGTCGTCCAGATGTGACAAGACCAAAACCTGAAGTGGGAGTTGTGCTGCATCCACTGTCACTATACTTACCTGTTTATTTTTATTAGTAAACCACCAATTTATTATTTTATGATTATTTTGTACTATTTTACTCTTTCTCTACTTACCTGTTTATTTTTAATAATTAACCACCAATTTATTATTTTATGATTATTTTGAACTATTTTACTCTTTCTCTACTTACCTGTTTATTTGTATCAGTAAACCACTTTTTTTTGTAATAAATCACCTGAGTTGTTGTAATATTATTCTGGGTTATAAGCAGTTCTAGACTGTCCCCCGCTGTCCACAATAGAAAGCTAAAAGAAAACAAAAAGAGGTCTTCAGAGTATATACAGTGGTTAGACACTGTTGCCCCATGAATCAAGCATCACGGGATCAAATCCCTTGCCTTGTACCTGCCTGGGTGGATTTTTCTAATTATCTCAATGCTTGCATATGTTTTTCTTAGGGGAGTCTGTTTTAATTTCCCCGTTACAAAGACATTCATGTTAGGTTTACTGATGGCATTAAATTGAGCCTGTATATGCGTGTGTGTCCGGCTCTGTTGTCCTCTCCAGGGACAGTTCCTTCCTTATACCCAGTGCTGTCAGTGTAAGCTCGAGTCATGTTGGGATAAGTGGGTTTGAGAATGTTATGTTATACCTGGAGAACAAAAATATTGAGGAACAATCCTGTTACCATAGTAGATGGTGGGGTGAGTAGAACAGAATTAGCCCTTTGGCACCAATTTACAGCGAGCTGTTACCTTAGGCATTTGAGTATTTTGCATGCTATCCCATCTTTCAACACATGCCCAATACCTGTATGTCAATGTCATAAAAAAACATAAGGGTTTACTTTTATTTTATTGTGGTGTCTGTTCTTTGTGTCCTTTATTAAAACAAAAATCTAAAATAGGGGAAAAAAGAAAAGGAAATATGCCAGAAACAGAATTAACAATATGTTGCAATATGTCTAAATCCAGTGAGAATAAGTGAAAAAAAAGGCTTCCTGCTTCATTTTCTCCCTTTTTGTCTGATAGAAGTGTAGGGCTGTAAAGGAAAGATTTCACAAGCTAATTGGTGTCCAGCGGGTCCACAGCTGTTATATCCCAAAGCACCATTTTTGACATGAGCAACTTGACTGTTACAAAATAAGCAAAGCAGTTACATTGTTAAAACCAACGAGGAAATAAAAATGTTGAAAGAAAAATAATAATAAAAAAAAAACAACAAAACATACAACAGTACACACAATTAATGTGCACTAAATCGACATTATCTGTATAAACCTCCTTCCATTGCCTGGGTAACAAGTACACATACAAACAAAGTAAAAATCTCCTTCAGCAGTCTTTGCTATGATTTATTAAATATATGACAGGCTCTGAACACATAAAAAGAGAAAAGTTAATAAAACAATCATTAGAGTCAGAAGGCAGGCAATGTGTTCACTGCCTTGAATTAATTACACTGGCTTGAAACAAAAACTCAAATTTGGCTGAGGCGATCTCTCAGAAGTAGTAAGTTCCCAAGAGTTTGAGATGCATGAGCAGTTTTGAGAGAAAGGTATGCATGTGTGAATTTATTGGTCACATTATATATATATGGAGTTTCCTCTGCATAAGCCCAGGCTTATTCATTTTCCTGCAAAGTCCTCTCTCAGTTGTCAAAAATGTTTAACCTTAAGCTTGATCAGCCATGTTAAAAGTCTCTCAAACAATTGAAGCAACCTACATTTTAAAAAGCTTTCTTAATAATTTGACCTATTTTGCCTACAGAGTCCATGCAGTGACTGATTAACATCAAAAGACAGACTGCCTGCCTGGAATGCTTTATGAGTACTTCTGTTCTCTATGTCCTCTATCTAATATTATGCCCCACCATTTTGGTCATTCATCCCACATTTTCAAGGACATTTTCAAACAACTGACTGTTGGCATGCAAAGAGGTATGGCAATAACCTTGCTGAAGGCCACAATGGTGACTCATTGAACATATTTTTCACATTATTCATTTGTAAGAAGTGGAAGTTAAATCTTTATGGTTTCCAGGGCTGTGGCATTATTAGAAATTAGATCTCTAGAAAATGAAATGTTCATGCATTGCCTTTGATATTTTAAGTGAATGATAAATAGATGCTACAGCATAAAATGTAATGAAATACTAGATTATGATTGAGAAATAACCACATAAATTTTCAGAGAGACAAACAGCATCAAGGAAAAGTTATTAAAGGTAATTCTCAAAAGTGAGATGTTCATATCTGTGCCTTTAATGGTATGCTTCTCTCATATATTTTGATCATTATGTTTACAACAGCTTTGAAAATTCTAATGATTTCCATTTGTTTTTTAATGTTTTACAAGAAAATGTCTTCCCCTAGTCATATTTTAAGAAAAGCTATGTTCACAAAAGGCCACTCTCTGTAGAAATATTTTCTATATTAACTTTTAAGATGTTTTAAGTGTTATACATTTGTTATCTGAAAAATGTGATTGTGCTTTTGCTAAAGAATTTTAAACAGTGCATTGCAGTCATATATTTTAGGATTAATAAAAATCTTCACAGTTTATAATGGATACCAAATAGTATAATAGTATATTTCATCTATTAACATCAATTTTCTGTGCCAACAGACATTTGTAATAATTATTGTTAAGAAAAATTTTGCACATGTCAGGAACGTAAGTCTCTCTATCCCTCTCTGCTGGTTAAACAGCTATTTTCTGAGATTCACCCTGATTGGCCAGTAACCTCCCTGAATTCTGAGGTTATTGGAGCATAAGTTAGCTGTACTGCCTTCCTGATGACAAAGTGCAAGAAGGGATAGCGACCTCATGGATCAACTTTTACAGTTAACTGTACTGTACAAAGTTGTAATGCACTATTATATAAGGGTATGTATAAATAAAGGCAAATATATCATGTCAGTTTAAATCTAATCTCTAAACCACTAAAATACTTTAAAATGTACTAGACAGGGTCAATATTCCAAAAGTGTTTGAGAAATCTCTTTATTATCCTGTGTGGTATGTCCTTCTTTCATCTTATGTATTTATACCATCCACAAGATGGAGTAGAGAGCTTTGGGGAAAAAATTAAAGGTTATTTTAGTCTTACCTAACAATTTTGTCTTTAGTTTTCTGTCATATTATAAGGTCTTACAGCTATCTGAGAGCACTTGAAGTTTTTTTTAACAATCTTGTAATGTATTATTTTTTGGTTTTGTTTTTCATATTGTTCAGTTTGGCTAGCAATCTTTCATTATTTCTGGGATCAAGATGGCTACAGCTTTGTGTTGTCGCGGGGTAAGATTGTATTGTGAGACAAGTAAGTTCACAGGTTCATGTGTGACTTCAGTGCTTCTAATAATCTTATTTCTTCAAATAAATGTTACAGTTGTGAAGAACTTGTTAAATGCCTGCCTCTGTAGTTAGAATATAATTTTCATACCTTTTCCTTGATTAGGATTAGTTTGTTATTGTTTTGTTTGCTATAGCTTTCTTTAGTTTGTTCAAAGATGTTTTCCTTTTCTGATATAATATTATTTTTGTCTGCTCATTTAGGCCATATTTTGTTTTTATGCACCTGCTTACATCTGTCCACAAATGGACACATGTACAAAAAAATCTTTGTGGACTTAATCATTTATCTCCTGTGTTTATGTTAGCAATATAGCCCTTCAGATTTTTTAAAACAAAATATATTTTTCATTTTTCGCTTCCCTGTGTCTTTTATAACTTCACTACTTCACATGTGAGCTACTGTGTTACATTATATATTAGGGGTCCGATGTGGTGCAAGCTTTTTTTTAAAAATAAAAACAGTGCAGCTCGGGCTGAGTTGGTGTAGGTTCATGTCTCTGCTAAGATGTGGTGAGTAACAGGGAAATTAGCTGATTGCATATTCACATGCAAGCATGATCAGCTCAGCTGGCTTCCTCATTCACACTTTGCCAGTTGTTGAGCAAGGCACCTATGTAGCAGTCTGAAAAGCCCAGTTAAAATTCACACAGCCTGTTGATGGTGATTTATTTATTTTTTTGGTGGGGACACCGGGAATGCACCCAGCCTTGGCCCGACTCACGCACACTTCCTCACAGAGACAAAGAAGTAAACTGCATTAAAACAGAAATTGACAAATGTATTAAACAATAATAAATGAAGTCTAATTACACAAACTAAAACAATCCCACCCCAGTTCCCTTTCCAGCAAATACACAATAAACATGAACTCAGAAAGAGATATCCAGACATAATCCAGAGATCAGATCGCTGTAGGTAAATATAAAGAACAATCCTACCGGTATATCCTGATGATGAAGAGTGATGGGATCGGGTGTGCTCCTTCTCCAAAGGTCAATGAACAATCCAATTCAGTCCTCACACAGCAGGCAGACACTAGACAGTCCATACACACGAACAAGTGATAATCCAGGACAAGAACAATAATCCACAGGCAATGAATGGGAAGACAAAACAGACAGGTAACTCCAGACACAACACAGCCCTTTTTCTCTGTATAACTGGCCTCCTTTTAAAACTCGCACTGGCCTTCTTGTCCCCAGTAGCCCCAGCTCCCTTGGCAGGCTTCCAATCAGAGCCACTGCAGGGACTGCTGGGAGATGAAGTTTTTACTCCCAGTAGCACTGCTACACCTGTGCCTAGAGAGTATTAAGAGTCTGAATAGGACAGAGAAAAGTAAAATGAACAGAGGCAGATTGAGAATAAAAAAGAAGAAAACCATTGAGGAAATAGGAAAGAAGTGATCTAGAGATGGGAGAAAATCAAGGAGGATAACTGTTGGAGAGAGAGAGAGAGAGGTTAGGAGCACACACTGATACAGCGCATTGCCTCACCCACCACACGACAAACCAATTCAGGATCACGATTAAGATCCTGATACACCTCAGCACCACACAAGTTCAGATGGAGTGGAACAGTGTGAGGTTTTATTGTTGGAGAGGTAAGAGTGAAACTGGAAATGTGAACTAGTGCAGTGGATAGGGGGCATGGTGGACGAGATGCCTCAAGGTAAGTGAGAGGAATGGGACTTCAAGGGGTAGGGTTGCTCCTGCTGAGCATCATGGGAGCAGGAGTGACAAATTGTTTTTGGATATCATCCTATGGACACCTAAGGATGGTGGTGGGATATTGAAGCCAGGCTCTGAGTGTCCCAGCGGTGAGTGGCTGAGATGGCTAGAATGAAAGGCATTTAATTTTTGACCATGCTTACCGGTGTCCCAACCCTGCTGCAGAGACCCAATGAATGATCAGGGAAAAACAAGTAGGAGAAAGGCATGAGGCACATAGGATTAAAAATAACCCAATTTTATCTCATTCTTTTATTTTTAATTTTTACATTTCTTTGGATTATTTATTTATTTATTTATGTATTGATTATTTATTGGCTCTTTATTTATAGGAGACCTGCACTGCATTTAACTATTTGAACACTGTTATTGCTATGATTGGAAAAACTGCACTAGAACTTTTTGCACCATTCTTGTTGTTTATGTGTCCTCATTGCATTAGTCCATCTTGGTTTAATGACTATTAATGTCCTAGGAACAGGAAGATGCCAGGCTGCGGGCAACCTGGGATATCACATACATGCTTGACTAGCCAAAATTTGCTTCATTTAATCTCATTAGTATGACATTTTAAATTCACTTAATATGGAATATTAAAAGAACTCATTAATATTCTGTGGTTATATTTGTTCTATTTTTATGTACTTCAAAACAGCGTAAAACACTTTACACTTCTTTCTAAATAATTGCACTTGTTATTACTAGTAAACATAAAGCACACTTTTTAGAAATCACTTAAGAAGAAATATAATAAGGAATTGACAATCTAAAAAATAATAACTGTAAGAGTCTAAATGTGTATGTTTATACATGTGTGGTTACTTATAATATTACAATAATCTTCTTTTTTTGGACTTAATTGAACTTGTTCACTGGTTACTTTCACAACAGGAGACTTACAAATGAAGCATGTGGTGATTATATGGTAAGATGGAATGGCATATACTAGGCATATACCAGATAAAAGTCCAAATAATAGTTTATTATTAATAATAATAATAATAATAAATGTGCACAAAGCACCCTCCTCTCCACAATACTCAATAATAAATCAATAATCAAATAACAATAAACACAATCCTCCACTCCCAGACGCGTTGCCACCCTTCCACCCAGCTCAGCTCGACGTCTGGGATTTCCCATAGTCCTTTTATAGTCCTTGATCCGGAAGTGTTTCGCCCTCTCTGTCCACGTGACTAGGAACACTTCTGGGTCATATAAAAACTCTTCTTCACCCCGGAGGCACGTCGTTTCCTGTCATGTGATCATGACGCACCTCCGGGTTATAGGGCACGTAAGAGTCCGACAGCCTCCCTACAGCGACTCCTGGTGGCCCCCATGGTATCCAGCAGGGCTGTGCATATAAACTACAGAGTCCATGATGCCCTGCTGGAATTCGGGGCACGTCCACGCTGCTGGGAGAGCTCCTCCTGGCGGCCTGGGGGTGAGGGCCGGAGTAGAAAGCCGGCAATCCTTCACAATATATATATATATATATATATATATATATATATATATATATATATATATATATATATATATATATATATATATATATATATATAGCTCCAGTGGTTTTTGCTGTGCATTGATCTATTAGTCATTCAGTCACCATACACTTTTATATATAAAGACAAGGCAAGCCAGCGAGGAGAACAGGCACATGTCACTGGTCATCAGCACCACGTGGTGAGGGACCATTACTTTGTCAATAGAAATCCTTTCTTCCTCGGTCATAGTTTTGCGGGTTTATTTAAAGAGGTATAAACTTAATAGACGAATTTGTGAAGAAAGTATGAAAAAGAAAAAAAAATAAAAAAAGTGTGAAAATCAAAATCCTCAAAAAACAAATTTGCTTTCATATACCTTGGAATAGCCTAACTAAATTATTTTAAAAAGATAAATAAATGGCAAATTATAAATGCATTGTTGAAACTCGAAAATATCAAAACAAAACTTGTACTCTTCAGAAAAATAAAAGTATTTTTGATTTACTTTAAAGAAATTTATTTTAGAAAGAAATGGAGTGAATGGGTCTAAAAAACTATAAGAAATTTCGCGCTTGGACCACGAAATTTTCAAAACAGTTTCTTAGTGAACACCTATGGACCAAAGGTAACCTACATTCCAAATTTCAAGTCCCAAGACCTCATGGTCCAAGGGATTTCGTGATGAGTGAGTCAGTGGTATTTGGGTTCTATATATATATACAGATTGTTTGTCTTGTTTTTTTGTGTATAAATTGTATGGATGCTATTGGTGGAGACAGGAGAAATACACAAGAAAGGAGGAAAAAAAGCTCATGTAGTACAATACACTGATTTGAAATACTCAAACATACTGGAAAAGTGAGATGTTCACTGCAATTAGTGTAAAAAAAAAGCTTTTATCTACATTCCTAATGTTCGCCACAATCTAAAAAAATTGAATCCCCTTATGTAGGAAGTTTGCTTTCTGCAGAAAAGATGACAGCAATGAAGTCATTAGTAATTGCCTGTCTGTCACTGACTAAGCATTGATGTGTCTACATTTACTTTTTCCAAACCTTTGTCTAAACTCTTGTTTAAATATACACGATTAAAATCAATGTTACTTTTCCCTTATGAGCTCTATAATAAAGTTATAGACTTTGACACACACTTAGTTACTTAAAAACTATGTCTTGTCTAAATAATCATTATTTAATAACCTGAAAAAAATTACATTTCATTCTCATTACACAGAAGGCATTGTTGATTCTGTTATAATGCCACTCAATTTCACTAAGACGTCTGTTGAGGGCTTAGTAAAATCTGACCCATAAAACCCTGCGAATGCTACTGTGATTTCATTTTTGTTTTATAAAGCAGGATCTACATTGATCAAAGATTCCATAGTCCTATAACACTAAGTAATTTAACAATCAATGCAAAACAAAAAATAATAACTGGGGTTAATCTAAGCGCTTTTAGGTCTTAAATCAATGGGAAGAATATTTCTATAGGCAAAAAAAATCTATGGTTAAGATCAGAAATGTTTTGTGGAAGTAAAAGCTAAAATAAAAAACACAAAGTGAGAAATAAGGACAAAAAGCCACAAGGCAGATAAATGGACAGCTCTTGGTCTCTCAAGAGCCTTAAAAGACAGGAATTAAAAAGATGAGAATGAGCCAACAACTTAAATGTACTTAACTCCTAAAATGAAAATGTGCCAAAAGCTGTAATAGTACATTTTGCTGAAATAAAAGCCACAAATGATTGCAGTTCAAAATTTAGACATGCATTATAAGCTAATGTTGGAACAAAAAATGCATAGTCCTTCCAGAACACTTCAGAACGAAAAGAAATAAAACAAAAAGGATTTCTTTTTACTTTATGAAAATGTCAAGTGTGCATTCTAAAGTAAAGTGGGCACGTCCTAGAATTTATACATAGTAGGAGAGTATTAGGATGCTGGAAATAGCAGTATTTCATACTGCTTAATTTAATTGTGATGTCATTTGAAACGTTGCCTGGTTGGGATGCCAGAGCCATCGAGGATATGGATTGGTACATTTCTGGGACAGGATAACATTATAATAGATAAATGCTGTAATATGAAAGCAATCTTTTCAGATATGAGCAGGCAGCATTTGTGCCATGCCACTGTATCACAGACTCTCACAGGGCTTTAGGGGAGTCATAGCTCAAACAGGCAGAATTGCCCTTAGAAACCTGGGGCTTCTTGGAGGAGATCTGAACGTCACAGCTACATCAGCCTGTCATGATATCCACCTCCCAGGTTAATGCTGCAGGTATACCCGGAGTTGGGAGTGAAATGCTCACCTGGCTAATATAATTTCAAACAAAATGTTGGAAGGAAGGAAGTGAGGAGGGAGCTTTATCTCAGAACTGTTTATAGTGAATGGTCTTCTAGTAAAACCTAAATGTATAATCTTAAGAAGGCACAGAATTCCTTCATTTATATACTAAAATGCTAGGAGATATAATTTTAACACCAGGTTCGAGATCCATTTATTATCTTGAACCATATAGAAAAATGTGTCAGAAATTAAATTGCATTAATATTATCAAGTTAATTAATAACATTAAAATACATTACAACAGGACTCTTTTGACATCTGAGCTCCATCTACCAGTGGCTATGAAAATGATATTACGTATAACAGTACATACAAAACTTGGTTTTCACTACAACAAATTTACCAGAGGGTACTGGATTTCCATTGGGTTGATATTGCATGTATTATTACAATACAAATAAAGTCCACATCATTTTTCATTTACTTTTTGAATTTTTTATTGCAAGTGCAAATCTGTAAATTATTCCCTTTATTGAATGATTTTAGCACAATGATTATGAAATACTTTTCTGCAGTGCATTTTGACATATTTGTGCACAAAACTTGACTGCAGTCTCACCAGGTTCACACCAGCATTTATTATTTTGTTGTGTACCCTGGTGTTATCGACTCCTCCTGCTCTATCCATTCCTTTTCCTTTGTTTCCTTCCCTGGTTTTTTTCTGGGTTTGGGCTTTGCTTAACAGTACAGTGGACAGTGGTCACAAAGTTTGTATATTGTAATAGATGGCATGCAGGGGCACTAAGCCGTGTCAGGATGGACTCCCTTCCCTTACCTGGCCAGAAGGCCAAGGTGGCAAATAGGCAGGAAGAGTGGCAAGGTGTTCCCTTCCTTAGCTAGGAGGTTTGCAGAAGATGCCACAGCAGAAGTGGGAAAGCTGCCATCCCAGCAGGGCTTGACAGAGGAATGATACCTGATGGAATACTTGTGTGATGACAGGATGGAGGAGACAACCTGTTAAAGCCACTGTACATGCTGCCCCAACACACTATGTATCAGCAACCCTGGGTGATGCTACCAGTAATGACAACTGCGAGGCATGCTTGGGACTGCAGTCCCATGGAGCAGCCTTGTTGGGTTCCTTAGGTGCCACCATCGAGGGCTGCAGGGATCCTCTTTGTGGGGCCTCCATAATTGTGTCACTTTTGAAGTCTTTTGGAAGGTATCTGTGTGAACAAGCATTTTATTTAAGCATGGGACTTGTGTCTGAGGCTTGAGGTGCGGCAATGCCCCTGTTGGTCACAAAATATTGTGAACACCTTTAGATAATCACAGATACAGTCTGAATGGATAATAGACTAGGAGATGAAATAGTAATTTATAGTAGTAACCATAGACATGGTGAAAAGGACAAGCATACTGAAAGAGACATAAAATATTAGCATCAAAATAAACTGAATCAGTGGGCGAAAAGGTCAAAACCAAATTACAATTTTATGCACCTAATTGAAATTTATTGAAAAATCACAAAAGATTCAAAGTTTATGCAAAAGCATGGATACTAATCTTACCACACTGCCATCTTAAATAGAGATCGCTTGATACCATCATATGTTGCAATGCTGGCAGTCATGAAAAAAGGGCAGCGTAGTCATAAACATATAGCAGTGGCCATGCAAGATTAGCATAAAATGACAGTACCTACAAAGAAAAATTCATTGCATAATTCCAATAAATGATGTCATTGTCCTAACAATAAAAAAAACAAATTTAACCAGTGCACAGATTTGTAAAAACGAATCACAGGATGCTGAAACCAAGTATCACGAAATATCCTGTTATTAAAACACCTTAATGTTGCAGCTATATATATTCAGACTCATCTCATACAAATACAACTTATTAAATCTCAGTAAAAGCATTCTTTTTAAAATAAAAAGAAACACATCGTGTCTGCTCAACAATAGGTTCAACGGGGTATATATGAATTTGTAAGTATAACATTCCAAAGAAAATTGCATTCTGCTGCAAAGATGAATTTCACATCATCTAGAGTCATTCTCAAAACTTTCTGATTGCAACTTTTACAATGAGTACTTAACACCATACTCATTGGTGTCTCCAGAGGACAGATTTTGGGCTTCAGTATATTTAGTGTTGATGCAGAGTGTACTGGGCTCATAAGATGTAAGCATACTTAAAATGAATGAATTTAGCTGAATTAAATGTTTATTAGGTACTTAAACTGTACATTCAGATCCTTCTGAAATTTTAAAAGTTTTCACTCACTTGAACAAATAGGAATGCAATATTAGGCTACAAATTTAAATGGTGGTGGAAAATATGAATGAAAGTAACCCTGGTCATACCTTCCATACTTTGTACACATTCTTTTAGTGTACACTACTCAATATACAAACCTGCCAAGCATATTTTTATCATTTGTAGCACATCAGAAATTCATGATGTTATTTTCTGTTGTGAGATCATGTTTTGTAATTTTATTTTTGTTTCTTTATTTTGTTTTTATGATTTTTTTCCTGTAATATTCTCATTTAGTTTTAATTTTACTAAATATCTTAGTATTTATAATCATTGTTTTAGTGTTTTTTATTAAATTAATTATGTTCCTTGTTAATTTTTAATTTTGTGTTGGATTGTTCTAGATTGGTACCCACTAGCTGTGCACAGACCACTAGCAGGTGTCGTGATTAAGCCTCTTTACCACCACATTTAGAGTCTACATATATGGTTAAGTCTCAGTTAAGCCTTTGTAAAAGCACTGAATGTGGATCTTTTTCTGTTTTCTCTCCTTTTTGGTATTTATCAGTTTAGTTAATTTGCCTTTCATATGGAATCTGTGGCTTTAACCTTTTGACTCTTCTAAATTTTTTGGATTTGTGGTCTTTGGTTTTGTGGCTAACATTTCAGTTTAGATTTTTTTGTTTTCTGTTTGTTCATTTCTTTATTTAGTAATATTTTAGTATTTAGAAATCTTTTTTAATTCTGTATTCTGTGTTTTTTTAAGTCCACATTTTTAATTTTTTGGACATTTTAGTTAATTGAATTATTTAATGAATTTAATAATTCAAATATCAACATAATCAATTACAGTTAATTAAACTCTTAATAGTCTTGTTGTTTGGGACAGGGTTTTAGTGGTTTCCTTCTCCTTGGCCTAAAATGTAACAGATGAGTCAAGATACAGTGATACCTTTGGTCATGAGCGTAATTTGTTCCAAAACTCTGGACGCGACCCGAACGTAATTTGCCCATATGATTGTATGTAAATACAATTAATCCGTTCCAGACCGTACAAACTGTATGTAAATATATATATTTTTTTTAAGCACAAAAATAGTTAATTATACCATAGAATGCACAGTGTAATAGTAAACTAAATGTAAAAACATTGAATAACACTGAGAAAACCTTGAACAACAGAGAAAACTAACATTGTAAGAGTTCGTGCTAGACCCTTATGAACCGTTCGCTGTAAACTTTTTTTATGAGTTTTAAGCACAGGGAAAAAAAAATAAATGCCACTTATCTTGTGAAACTTTACAAACCATCCTCTACTGGCTTTAAATTCCTCACCTTCGCCACTCGAAGAAGGATTTTTTTTCAGCAAATCGCCATGAATTTTCCTGGCTTTCTCGCATATGATCGGCTCGCTAACGCTATCCCCTGCAAGTTGCTTCTCGTTCTACCACACTAGCAACAGTTTTTCCACCTCTTCCAGCACTTGAGGCCTCTGCTTGGTTAACATTTTAACTCCTTTTGCAACATCAGCTGCTTTGTTAGGACCTGTATACGCAAACAAAAGAAAATGAGAAATGAAGAATGGGAAATAACGCACGTAGGGAAACTGGCCGCCAGTGTTTTTGTGCGCCATCAGAGCGTGTGGTCGTGAACAGACGCAAAATTTTGGCAAACCTTTTGATCGCAACCCGATTTGTACGTGTTCGGAAAACGTTCATAACCAGAGGTTCTACTGTATATTAGAAGAGAAAGGTACCCCGTAAAAGTGCAGCAAACAGCTCATGTGTGGAATCTACAGTGCATTTTATTCTTGAATACATGTACATTTTACATCTGTGTTATTCTTCAAGTCTGAATAAAAAGTCTTCAATTGCACCTTAGCCAAATTGTTAGGACTTCCTGACTGGAATTAATTAAGTTCTAGTTAAACAGGGCCCTGTTCCTGGACAAAGGTTAATAAAGTAAACTTCAAGAATCAATAAAGAATTACTCTGTAGTGGTGTGTATGTGTATGATCATGTCCTGTGAAATGATGAACTTCTGATTTGTTCATTAAATAGGACTGCATTGAATCTACCAAATTTCTGCGTACAATACATCAACCAACATTGGTTAAAACCATAGATAAGTACTATAGAATGGGGCACAGTATCAATGAATACTATGTTATGCTTTACATGTTATACATGCCTTAGCAGCAGTCATGCTGAATTTGTAATCAAAATATTATCAGCATGATATATAATTTAGGGCAGCACGGTGGCGCAGTGGTAGTGCTGCTGCCTCGCAGTTAGGAGGCCTGGGTTTGCTTCCCAGGTCCTCCCTGCGTGGAGTTTGCATGTTCTCCCTGTGTCTGCGTGGGTTTCCTCCGGGTGCTCCAGTTTCCTCCCACAGTCCAAAGACATGCAGGTTAGATGGATTGGTGCTTCTAAATTGGCCCTAGTGTGTGCTTGGTGTTTGTGTGTGTCCTGCATTGGGTTGGCACCCTGCCCGGGATTGGTTCCTGCCTTGTGCCCTGTGTTGGCTGGGATTGGCTCCAGCAGACCCCTGTGTTCGGATTCAGCTGGTTGGAAAATGGATGGATGATATATAATTTACCACTAGTTATATTTCAGGTTTGAGAGAAGGTAAGTTTTTCCTGAAGAACAAATGTAATTAAAGACAAAGGAGAAAGTGAGGTGATGTTATAAAGCAGTGGTCAGCATTAAAATAATAGAGGTAAGAAAAAAGAAAGGCAGAAGATAAAGGGAAGTGGAAACTCATGGATGAAAGATATGGTTGTCAACCTTTGGATCAAAGAAGACACAAAAGAAAATAAGGACTCTGGCATGGCCCATCTACCAATACTAGAGAACAACCCATCATGTTGATGTTTAAGGCTGAACATTATTTTAGCTTTGTTATATTTAGCATAGAGTATGCCTGTTCCTGTTTGTTTTTATTTTCTCTCACTTCGTTCATCATTCCAGTGGCTTGTGATGTAAATTGTAATTCATAATGTCAAAAACTGCATTTAAGATATTTATACATTTTTATAGTTGTTATTTTATATTGTGGTAGCTATGTTTACCCAAAATTACCAAAGTTTTGCAGCTTTAGTTTGCTTCATGGGATTTTTAGCAAAAGTGTGACACATTGAAATGATTCCATAGACAAAATAAAAGGTTTAGTAAAAATTTAAAGCAAAACAATTCACACAAAAATAGATTAAAATTTGTTATTGCAAAGTAAAGAAAATTCTTTGTGTAAAGAAAAATTCAATTCAGTTTATGGCTTTTATCGTGTTTGTTTCTTTTTGTTTGCTCATACAGTCAAACCATATCTAAACAGTCAGAAAACTGTATGCTTATCCCATTTACAAACTGTAAATGCCCATTTTCTATTTTCTTGTAGCTCATAAGCATACTTTCTCCAGTCACTTAACTGACACCCTGTATTACAGGTTTAGCCATGAAGGTTTTATTTCACATTAACTACAGGGGTTAAAGGCTATGCCTTAATCTATAGCTATGAAAGAAAATTATATTCTATTCAAATTAAGCAAACACTAATATGAGTTTAACTTAAAGCATTAACTTTCTAAGAGTGGCTCTTACACACACACACAAAATAATTTGTTGAGACTTTTGTTTTGAGCCAATGTGTTTACATATTTTTGTTTTAATTTTTCAATGCTTTCTCATTGGCCCTTCCGTTTTGTGATGCAGGACTTATTGTGGCACCAGCCACTGTAATGTGAAATATTATTAATAAAACAATTCTGTTAATTACCTTATTAAATAAATTTCAAAAGAAAAGTCTGGGCATAATGTGCCTCGAAGCATGTTAGTTTGCCTGATTTTTTTTTTTAAATGAGATTTGGGTTTTATGGGCTAGAAACAAAAGCTAACAGAAAGAAAGAGACAACACTTCATTCTTGAACCCTCATAACGTACCTGTCACCTACAGAGGAAAAAAATAGCACAAGATGACACATCAGCTCAGTTCAGTAAATAAACTGCCAATAGGTAGTCAGCTGATGATATGCGAATCAGCTATTTTAGTAAAACTAAAGATAGTTAATATATGGCCTGAACTATAAGAGTGCTGAATGCTGAAGTTCATTTGCACAGCATAGTATTGTTAGACACAGTTTCTCCTCAAGTTTTTTTTTTTTTTACTCTTTACAGATTCTATTAAGTGTACAGAAAATTATACCATTTTTACAAAAAAAAAAAAAGATTTTAGCAAATGGAGAGGAGAATAATATCTACAACATTATGAGCCAGAAACATAAAACCACTGTCATAACTGACAAATAAAATGCTTTTCTGTTTAAGTGTTTTTGGTTTATATTTCCTGTAGTTTTCCATGAAGATTAGTGTCATGACAGCTTGGAAAAAAAAGATCTGTGGCTTATGCAGTATGCCTGTGCTTTTTGTGTGCTTTTTCTACAATAATGTCAATCTTCTTTGACAATTTAACCAGCCATTAGATAAAATGAATCATTTTTCTATTTCATCTACTGGCAAAAGTATTCACTGAGAAGTCACAGTGTAAATTTAGATTTCTGAATTTGTGGAATAATGTATTGATTTAGTTTACATACCAAAAGGAAACCCCAAGTAAATATCACCTTACATCTCTTACCACTTTATACAGCATAGGAAATGCGTAGATGGATGTAAGTAATAACTGTGATTGTACCATCATTTATATATTATCCGTAAAGAATCCAGTGTTTGCTACTCTGTGTACTTCTCGTATCCAGCTATTCTTTTCTTTGAATCCTGAACTATACAGCTGTACTTTTTTTCTGTTCTTTCATAGCCTAGCTTCAATTCAATTAGCATACTGTTCTTTCAAAAAAGTAATTTGTCTTCACCCTTTTCTGTTTTGTATTGGTCTACCAATTACATCAGGGAGGCTTAAATGTTCAATTATTTTAAACTGTCCATGAGGTAAATGATTTATCCTGTTTTCCTGAATGAGATTTTTAATGGAATGAGCAGATGAATCCCCCTGTTTGGATTTCTGAATTATTTTTGCCACTGTCTAGAGAGATTTCTCAGCTGCCTACACAGTTTCCTGGTGACAACAGCTCAAGCTCAGCATAGTCGTGTTTCTCATTACACCTTCCCTGCTATCCAGCTCTGCACTGGTTCCTGACACTGAAGGTTATGAAAGCCCTTTTTAATAAGGTGGCACAGAGAGATTGCTGACGGCCTACAATATTCTGCCTGCTTTGTCAACAAGCTCTGTCACTACAGAGTGGCTTGGTTTAGCAGCAGATTAAGGTTTGGATGTGAACAAGCTTTGCAAACTGTGAAATATATAAAAAAAATCAACATTTCTTTTGTGATACCACATAAACATATTCTGTATTTATTTCATGAATTAATTGTGAATGAATAATCTGTTCTCCATGTTTTAAACATATTTAATTTGTATATTTTTCAAGAACACATTTCTGTTCACTTTTAATGAGGAACTGTGCATAGCACAAATGAACACTTCTTTTATCATTTATTAAAAAACACAAAAACTATCAGGGCACTCAGTTCCTCAAAAGAAATAATTATCACATTTCATTTTAGATTTCTTCAATTACCTTGTAGCCTATACTTGCACTAGAAGTACAGGAGTTTTCTTTTTTTTCATTAATGCTTCAGTTTGAATGTATGGTTATTACTGTTAATACTGTTCTGTTCATTTATCATTTAGTAGATACTGTATGTTTAATATATTATTGGTTTTGTTACATTAAAAGATATTTATGTGTTGTTTCTTTACATGTCTTTATGTTCCCTGTGTTTTGTGGGTGGTTCCCCAAGAGGCGGGGCCACTTGTCAATCACTATTGAGGGGCTGCTGTCAGCCCTATAAAGTTTGAACAGTAATGCAGTCCCTGGTCATTCACTGAATGTGCGTGGTGGCTTGGTAAGTTCTCATTTTGATCTTTACATTTACACATTTTTGTGACTTTTGCTACTGCTTTAAGGTTTCTGAATTCTGTTTTTTGTATTGGAACTTACTAGCTGCCTTTTATAAAATGCCTCTATTTTGATTTTTCCTCCTTTTTTTTGGTTATTTTTGCTAGGAAATTCTGATTTACAAAGATTCCGGCAGAAATATTGTCTCTTTACGAGCTTCTCTAGTTTGAGTACTAGACAGACCTGAAGTCTCCAAGTCTCCTAGGGTCAGGCTCACCTAGGGTGAAACCTACGTTTAGGCAGACTAATTAGATCTGTGGCCAATTCTAAGGCCTCAACTATTTTTGCTGTTTTATTGTCAGAAATAACTCTTGATTTTTCCCATCATATTCAAAACATATGGTAGTTTAATTGGTGACTTTGAAAAGACCCAGTGCAAATGAATGTGGATGTGCCCTTGAATGTTCTTTGCAATGGACTGGCACTCCATTCAGAATTGGTTAATATCTTGCATTCACTGCTTTGAGCATGGGAAAGGCACTATTTAAATAAAATGTATCATTATTATTATTCCAAGACAGGTTTAATCACCCCACAACCCTGATATAACTTAAAGCAAATTGGTTAATGGATAAAGAAAACAGTAGAGCTGGATTATTTTCAGACCTCAATTAAAAAATACTAGAGGACATCAATTGTGTCACACATTAGCAGGTCTTTTTTTTCCCCTACACAATGTGGCAACCTAAACCTCAGCCTGTAGATGAGCTTTCAGGATTTGGCCTTACATAGCCAGTCCTACAGAAATTGTAATTAGACATCTGCTTATGATATCTAGCATCTATGTACAAAAGTATTAAACAAATAAATATATAAGTTAAGGCATAATCATAAGCCTAAGCCACAATGACACACTGGAAAAGAGCCACAAGCAACAACATGGTGTTTCATTTCCCAATTTTTACAAAGTCTTGCCAGGTTTCCTCATGGCAAGATCGTATTTATTCACCCGCTGCCAACTATGCTGACACTTGCACACTCCAGGGGGAACATGGAGGTGTGTATAGTTGCAGGTGCCAGGGAAATGGTCACCATCTGTGATCATACAAACCATAAAATAGTTGCATGAGCAACTCAACGTATATGACCACCAGGAAAGACAGAAGAAAAAATGTGATTCACATAGCTGATTAACAAAATGAATATTTAGGTGGCTATTCAGCTGACATAGACACTCTATTTATAACCTTCTTCCCACTCAACAGCTTTAAAATAAAATAAAATGCGAAATCTCCATTTTACTTTTAATTTATTCTTATTAAAAATGAGTTGAACTTAATTATACTAAGCATTGGTGGCTTCCCAAGCAACAGTAAATGCTTCAGTTGGAATTTCTAATGATTTTTTAGTGTTATCAATAATTGTAAACCAAAAACTTTAATGTCATACATCGGAATTTAAAAGCTGCTTTGTCTGTCTTGAAAAGAAATTTAAGCCAATGTGATTTAATTTGTCAAAACTTTGATAGGTTTTAGGTTTTTTTTATAATATGTCATATTTTCAATTTAACTTGAGCACTCTCTTACCAATGATGTGGACAAATTTCACTTTAAATTTCACATTAAAATATATATCATTGGTAATGGATAACTACAGATAAAAACAAGAAAAGGCATTCTTTTATAGAG